>NC_079193.1:368198428-368498428 GCF_029499605.1 Hyla sarda | reverse complement strand
CGGAGGAGATGGTTGTTGTTGTTGCGGCAGAGCTGTTGCAGCATAGTGGTCAACTGAGTCAGCTGTTGTCCTTGTTGCGCGATCTGCTGAGATTGCTGGGCGACCACGGTGGTTAGGTCAGCGACACTGGGCAGCGGGACCTCAGCGGGATCCATGGCCGGATCTACTGTCAGGATCCGGACCGGTATGCAGAGAGGACACTGGAGGTGGATCCTCTCTGTCAGTGAGGTGATGGTGTCGGCCGTACCAGGAGAACGGAATCTAAGGGGTTACTAGTTTTCATCAGAGCCCGTCGCAAAGCGGGATGTACTTGCAGAGGCAGGTAACCCCCAGGTCGTTCCACCCGATAGCGACTCAACCTCACTGACAGCTGAGACAGGCGCGGTACACAAGGACAAGGCAAGAGCAAAGTCGGACGTAGCAGAAGGTCTGGGCAGGCAGCAAAGGTTCGTAGTCAGGGGCAAGGGTCTGGATACACAGGCTTGGGATACACAAAACGCTTTCTCAGGGCACTAGGGCAACAAGATCCGGCAAGGACAGGAAGGGGAAGTGGGTTTTTATATGTTTTGAACAGATTGGGCCAGGCACCAATTAGTGGTGCACTGGCCCTTTAAATTTCATAGAGCCGGCGCGCGTGCCCTAGAGAGCGGGGCCGCGCGCGCCGGGAGGGCAGAGAAGGAGGACGTGGTGGGTAAGGGACCTGGGACGCGGTCCGTGAGCGGGCACATCCCGTCCCACGGATCACGTCCCCACCTGTGGAAGTGGAGCAGCGCCCGCGGTCAGCGGCGCTGACCGGAGCGCTGGAAGCAGGGAGAGGCCATGAGCGCTCTGTGGATACAGCGGGACCCGGAGCGCTCGGCGTTACAGTATGTTTGTTCCACAATAACGTTCAAATGGCTAAAGAAGAAAGAAGAAAAACATTTTGGAAGAGATCTATCATTTATTTTACTTTTTATATTTTTTTATTTTTTATTTAAATTTCTTACAGTTTTTTTGGCAGAGGTGGCATACAGAAGCGCATCATTTTGCACAATTAAAAAAAAATAACCCTTTAATGAAATTTTCCTTTTTACAACTTTTGGGGGGTTAGGTTTTTACACAATACACTTTATGGTGAAAATGATAGATTATCTTTATTCTGTAGGTCAATGCAATTAAAACTTTACCCATTTTGTATAGTTTTTTTTATTATTTTACTATTTAAAAAAAAATTGCAAACTTTATTTAACAAAATTTGTATGCCTAAAATTGTCCTTTCTAAACACTATAACTTTTTTATTTTTCCATATACAGGGTTGTGTTAGGGCTAATTTTTTGTGCCGTGATCTATAGTTTTATTGGTCCAATTTTTGTTTTGTGGGACTTTTTGATCTCTTTTTAATAAATTTTTTTCCTGATATATGATGCAATTAAAATCAGTAAACATTATATTTTAGTAGTTTGGACATTTACACATGTGGTGATACCAAATATGTACCGTATTTATGGGCGTATAACACGCACTTTTTAGGCTAAAATTTTTAGCCTAAAGTCTACCTGCGTGTTATACGCCGATAAGCCGCTGCAGTTCAATGATTTAAAGCGGGCACTTTAAATCAATGAACTGCAGCGACTTTGCAGGTGCAGAGACCGCCAGCGCTGCCGGCTTCTCTGCCCCTGCCTGTCCTGGGGTCTAGAGCCCTGCTGCCAGCCCTTCTCTCCCCCTGGCTATTGGCGCCGCTGCCCGTTCTCTCCCCCTTACTATCCGTGCCAGCGCCCCATTGCCGGCGCCGATAGCCAGAGGGAGAGAAGCGTCCCCTGCGTCCCCTGCGCCGTTGCTATGCTTTGCACGGCGCGGTGCAATGAAGTCACTCGTCATTGCGCAGCGCCGTGCAGTGCATAGCAACTACGCATGGGACGCACACCAGAGGCCTGAAGCAGCGCGGACCCGACCCCGGCAACAGGTAATTATACAACCGGGGATGGGGGAGGCAACGGGGCAGCGGCACCGGCAATGGGTGCCACTGCCCCTTCTCTCCCCCTGGCTATTGGCGCCCCTGCCCCATTGCCGGCGCCGTTTCTCTTCCCATGGCTATCGGCGCCTATGTAGTAAGGGGGAGAGAACGGGCCGTGGCGCCGATAGCCAGGGGGAGAGAAGGGCCGGCAGCGACGGCCTCTCTCCCCCTACCTTTCCCGGGGGTGTATCGGGGTATACGCATGCACACACACGCACCCTCATTTTACCAAGGATATTTGGATAAAAAACTTTTTTTACCCAAATATCCTTGGTAAAATGAGGGTGCGTGTTATAGGCCGAGGGTGCGTGGTATACCCCGATAAATACGGTAATTGTTTCTCCTGCTCTGGACAGTTCCTGATACGGGCATCAGGTGTCAGCAGAGAGCACTGTGGACAAGACAAAAAAGAAATTAAAAAAGAAAAGAATTTCCTCTGTAGCATACAGCTGCTAAAAAGTACAGGAAGGATAAAGAATTTTTAATAGAAGTAATTTACAAATCTGTTTAACTTTCTGGCATCAGCATCAGTTGCCAGAAAGTTTTCCACCGCAGTACCCATTTAAGGGCACAGCCCATTTTCAGTTTTCTGTTTTTGTTTTTTAACTCCATCGTCTTTAAAGAGTTGTAATGCTTTTATTCTTCCATACACAGACCCATATGAGGCCTTGTTTTTTTTTGCAATCAATTGTACTTTGTAGTGACCCCTTTAGTTTTAATCCATACCACTTTCGCGTATATGTAATTTTTTTGTCACTTTTTATTCCATTTTTCGGGGATCAAAAATTAGCAAGTTTAGATATTTTTTTATGTTCACGCTGTTCACCATACGGGATCGTTAGCATTGTATTTTATTATTTCGGACATTGCTATATGTGGCCATTCCATATATGTGTATTTATTTATTTATCGTTTTACTTTTTTTTATATTAATAATATGAGAAAACTGAATGTTTTAATTTATTTTCACTTTTTTAAAAACTTTTTAGCAATTTTTTTTTCTATTTTTTTAGGTCCCCACAGGAGCCAATTTATAGTAATCTATTGATTGCTACGCATTAACAAAGCACTGATCAGTGATATCTGCGATCCACTTTTACAGTCTGCCAGAAGAGAGACCATACATATGGATCCCAGAAGAGCAGCATGGAAGAGGTAAGGAGACATGCAGCCGCCATCTTGACTCATCGGACACCTGCAATCGTGCTGTGTATGGTCTTATGAGTCCCCCAAAGCCAGCAGATACTTTAGATGCCATGATCAGTATTGATCACTGCATCTGAAGGGTTTAAGGGGTACTCTGCCCCAAGACATCTTATGTCTGATTGCAGGGGTCCCGCAGCTGGGACCCCTGCGATCTCTGTACAGCACCTGGTGTTCGTTTAGAGCACTTGGTGCGGGTGGCGAGGGTCGTGATGTCACGGCCACGCCCTTCTTAACATCACACCACACCCCCTCAATGCAAGTATATGGGAGGGGGCATGATGTGACATCATGACCCCTTACAATCGCTACAACCGTTTTGGAACAAAATGTTCCAAACGCTATGGCAGCAGAATACCCCTTTAATGGCAAACATCAACATAAATGCTGATGTCCACCATTATCTATGAGGTCTTAACAGCTGATAACAGCCGCCAGCTTGTTCCAATCACTATATGGAGTTACGCGGTTATCGCAAAACACCGCTACGTCTATGTACGTCGCTTAGTACAAGGGCACAGCAATGGACATGTGTCCTCTAGGGGTTGAAATAAAATATGTGCCAAATTTTACACTGTGTGAATCTAGCCTATATAAATAAAATGCAATAAAAAAAAAAACATACTTACAAAATATATTTCCTTATACAGTATTGTTTATTTTGCAAAGAAAACATTTTAAAAAATCATAGAATTTATAGAAGGTGAAAACAGACAAGAAATTTTAAAAATACAGTGAACATGAATTATTAATAGCTCAGCTGGAAATAACTGCGATTTTGAAATACATGACGATTTCTCATCAGAATTTCTACCTCCAGGTTCTTTTTCTTCATCTGCAGAAAGAAGAGTTTAAGACGATTTACCATAATGTCTAACATGGGACGGTGACGTTCGCGCTCAGACCGCCACCTGCTAATTGCCGCGCAAAACCTGAAGCCAAGCGCTTTCCTCCAGAATTAATTCTATTGACATAAATTAGCTATTCCAAGGAATGCCGCTGGGAAGAATGTAAGAAACAACATGAGTGGATGAGACGGGGACCGAGTGCTGGAATTATCATACCCAGTATAAATACTGGCTGATGCATATCCTAAATCTGTAAATTAACCCCTGGTGAACACATAGTAAAACTAAGGGTACAAGATTAAATGATCCACCCAAGAAATAAGTTTTAGATACCGAAACATTCAATTTATTTACTGGCAATTCTTCAGCCCGAGTAATAGTTTCTGATGGTCTTTCCTACGTGTACGATTTATGGAAGGATGGATAAGATAAATATTATTTAACCCCTTAAGGACGCAGGGTTTTTCGGTTTTTGCATTTTCATTTTTTTCCTTATCACCTTCTAAAAATCATAACGCTTTAAATTTTGCACATAAAATTCCATTTAATGGCTTATTTTTTGCGCCACCAATTCTTCTTTGCAATGACATTAGTCATTTTACCAAAAAATCTACGGCGAAACGGAAAATAAATTCATTGTGAGACAAAATTGAAGAAGAAATGAAATTTTGTTATTTTGGGGGCTTCTGTTTCTACACAGTGCATTTTTTGGTAAAAATTACACCTTATCTTTATTCTGTAGGTCCATGTAGTTAAAATGATCCCCTACTTATATAGGTTGGATATTGTCGTACCTCGGAAAAAATCATAACTACATGCAGGAAAATTTATATGTTAAAAATTCTCATATTTTGACCCCTTTAACTTTTTTATTTTTCTGTGTATGGGCCAGTATGAGGGCCCATTTTTGCGCCTTAATCTGAAATTTTTATCGGTACCATTTGTGTATTGATAGGACTTATTGATCGCTTTTTATTCATTTTTTTCATGATATAAAAAGTGACCAAAATTACGCTATTTTGGACTTTGAAATTTTTTTGCGCGTAGGTCATTGACCGTGCGGTTTAATTAATTATATATTTGTATAATTCGGACATTTCCGCATGCGGTGATACCACATATGTTTATTTTTATTTACACAGTTTTTTTTATGGGAAAAGGGGGGGGTGATTCAAACCTTTATTATGGAAGGGGTTAAATGACCGTAATTAACTTTTTTTTTTCCCCACTTTTCTTTGCAGTGTTAAAGCTCCCATATGGGGCTGTAACACTGCACACACTGACCTTTTACACTGATCCCTGCAAAGCCATCGCTTTGCATGGATCAGTGTTATAGGAGGTTGAATGCTCAAGCCTGTATCTCAGGCTTGGAGCAATCAAACGCCGATCGGACGCAACGGAGCGAGGAAAGGGGACCTCCGCTCGCATGCTAGCTGATCTGGACTTTGCGATTTTATCGCGATAGTCCCAATCAGCCCGACTGAGCTGCCGAGAAGCTTTCACTTTCATTTTAGACGCGGTGATCAACTTTGATTGACGCGTCTAAAGGGTTAATAGCGCGCGGCACAACGATCGGTGCCGCACACTATTAGCCCAGCTATCATTAGCCGCCGGGACCGACCCGGTATGACGCTGGGTCACGGCGTGACCCCGTTTTAAAAACCGGGACCGGGTGTAGGGCGTACAGGTATGCCCAACGTCCTTAAGAGGTTAAAGGGGTACTTTTCCCCAAGACATCTTATCCCATATCCATTTCTTCTCTAACTCTCCTATGTAACTCCTCTAAGTTCAAGATGACTGCTTCTTCGGGGCACTGGACAGCGAGTATGGATCTTCTGTGCCATCCAACCAGTTTGGCCTTAAAGGGGTACTTGCCTGCTAGACATTTTATCCCCTGCCCAAATGATGGAGATAAGATGTCTGATCACGGGGGTCTTGCTGCTTCTAAACAAACGCTGGGTTTCCGCGACAGTGGTCATGATGTCACAGACGCATCCCCTCATGATGTCCCCGACACGTCCCCTCCCATGGATATGAACGGAGGGGGCATGGTGTCACGAGGAGGAGTGGTCGTGATGTTACGATCGTGGCATCCAGCTCCAAGCGTTCTGAATGAAATTTTCAGAAAGCTGGAGCACCAGAGTACCCCTTCAAGTAGTCCAACAATTTTTCACCCTTTAAAAAATGTAATCTCCTAAAGGTGCTCCCTAACCCTGGGGAGTCTGTTTCTGTTTGCTGGAGGTAGTCAGGAAGCCACAAAAACGGCCAAGACAGCCATTTTATTTATTATTAACAATTTGTTTAAAGGGAACTCCGATGTAGATCTTTTTTTTTTTTTTTAAACATCATTCCCAAGTTTCCGGCATATAAAGCAAATACCTGGACTTACCTGCTGCCACTTCCTGTATGCCCCGATGCCTCAGCCAGTGATAGGCTGAGAGGCAGTGTGACGAAATGTGCAGCAGCTCTGTCTTTCTTCCTGGTGCTGGGGCTCAATACATTATATTGAAGCTCAGCCTGTCACCGGCCGAGGTGGGACATCACTGCGACTGGCTATTAGCTGATTGACAATATGACATGTCGACCAGGAAGAAGACCGCAACGGAGGATGGGAGCAGTGATGCCGGGGCACCGAGGGAGTGGCGGCTTATTTTATATGCTAGCAGCCTGGGCATGAGGTTTAAAAAAGTTCTAAGTCAGAGCATCCCTTTAACTTCCATTGACTTAATAGGAGCTTAGTGTGGAACAGCTAGCAACGCTCTTTACATAGTTCCGTAATGGGGAGGAAGGGGAACAGCAGCAGCAGGACAACCAGGAGGAGCACGTGTGTAAGGTCCTACATTGGGCAATCCAGGGGCTGTGTCTGCCGGGAAGACCATTATGCTAGTTGGAATAGACCACCAGCATTAACTCAAGCTTTTCTATGTACGAGACCCTCCCCCCCCCCCCCCCCCCCATTTTTAACAGTAATAACAAAAGTTGCTTCATAATCTTTTTGCTTCTAAAACTTGAGAAGCCCCCCAACTAAAATGCTTGTAATTTACAAATTGCCATGTCAAGCTGAGAAAACAAGGCGCAGAAACAGTTTCCATGGGAATCAATAAGGGACCAAATAGACCATTATTTATACCGAGGGTCTCGGCTCTGTAACCTCTTGTTTTGACTAATGGAAAATATAAAACCCCCACAGCTAAATATAATCTCATCAGGACATTGAAATATAATAAATACAAGTGATAGTTATGTTGTAGAATAAATAACTAAAATACTAATGGGAATGACTAATATAAGAATGGGGGCACCATTTTCTGAGTGTAATTCTGTCCTTTGTATTCTTGTACGGGGAGGTGTTAATTGGAGCAGTGTTCAGCTTCCTGAGGCGTCTCGGATACAGTATAGGTGATGAGGAGCATTAGTATCTGTCATATCAGTCATACATTATGTGTGAGGGAATTAATAACACGTTGGGCTTTACACATAAATGCAGATGACTCTTTCATTATCGGTGTGTTTCTTATTTAGGGCAATTTCTCAGGGTGTATGAAAACCGAGCTCTAATATATTTATAGCGTTGGCAAGATGCAGAGTTGCCAACCTCCTTTTTTATTATTATTATTTTTTTTTTTTTATAATTCTAAACCAAAACTAAAACCTCATGGTCATATATTATAAAAGAGCATGTCCCTCATCATGCCCCTACATATCATGCCCCACATTATGCAGCAGATAATTTCCATCATCATGCCCCCACATTATACCTCCCATTATGCCCCGCATCATGCCCCTCAGACCAGGCCCGCACAGTATGTCACCCCATAATCCCCCCACATCATGCTACACAATCATGCCCTCACATCATGCCCCACATGAAGCTACCACATCATGCCCCACATAAGGCTACCACATCATGCCCTCACATCCTACCCCTACACCATACCCCAAATCATGTCCTCACATCATGCCCTCACATCATCCTCCCATATCATACTCTTACATCATTCCCCCACATCGTGCCACCACATATTATACATCCACATTATGCTACCACTTCATGCCCCCACATTTTGTCCTCAAATCATGCCCCCATATCATGCCTTCCTGATGCCAAATTGCAGAATTGCTGTTTTTCTTGCAAAAAAAAACCCACATGTATTAAAGAGTTTTCAAAAAGACATATGTACCCTAAAATGGCACCAATAAAAACTACAGATCACTATGCAGACAGAAAAATAAAAAAAATATCAGGATCAGAATAAAAGCACTTTTGCTTTAGATTTGTAAAAGTAGGTACATGTTACAAATACTGTGACATTTGGGGAAGCAATCAATCCAGACCTGAATCTTACCCCAACCGCTTTCCCTAATTACCTGGACGATTCTCCCTAAACACAACCCCTAACTGAGCAAAAGTTCCTATACTTTTCAAATCCACAAGGAAAACATGGGGAAAAAAAGTGAGAAGGGATTAATCCAAATCAAGCCAGACAGTCAAAACTTAGAGAGAAGTGTAGTACAAAATCAGATACAAGAGAGTCAGAACAAGCCAGGGTCAAAATAAGATGGCAGCGCAGTGAAAAGTCAGGAGAAAAAGGCAATGTCAGGTCTCAAGAAACGGTCGGGTAGCAGCAGATCAGGTGTATAGAGAGCACAAGGGTAAAGAATGGTGGTGATGGGTAACCACAATTACGAACTGCTTCACAAAATACGCAGCCTGTATACATCTCATGCCACCAGGGAAGTGTAAGCCTCAGCACCGCAGCTGATTGGTCCAATTAGGAATGCCACAGACTGCCGGAGAGAGAACCGGAGGTAGCACTGGAGGCGGGTCAGGTGAGTTCTTTACAAATACTGTCTACATTTGCTGTCACTCCTAGTGAACTATACAAAACCAAAAAACAATGGTGTCATTGTGGTTTTTTTTTTTATGCCATCATACACTCCTGTTTTTTCTTCATACATTATATGTTAAATAACTTTTGGTTTCTCAATCCATTATATGGTAAAATAAAGGGCGCCATTATAAAGTATAACCTTTACCTTTCTTATATGGCTCTATTAATGAAAAAGAAAAAAGAAACAGCTCTTGGAAGGTAAATATTATTACAAATGAATACATCAACTGGTGCCAGAAAGTTAAACAGATTTGTAAATTACTTCTATTAAAAAATCTTAATCCTTCCAGTACTTATTAGCTGCTGAATACTACAGAGGAAATTATTTTATTTTTTTGAACACAGTGCTCTCTGCTGACATCATGACCACAGTGCTCTCTGCTGACATCTCTGTCCATTTTAAGAACTGTCCAGAGTAGTAGAAAATCCCCATAGAAAACATATGCTGCTCTGGACAATTCCTAAAATGGACAGAGATGTCAGCAGAGAGCACTGTGGTCATGATGTCAGCAGAGAGCACTGTGTTCCAAAATGAAAATAATTTCCTCTGTAATATTCAGCAGCTAATAAGTACTGGAAGGATTAAGATTTGTTTTAATAGAAGTCATTTACAAATCTGTTTAACTTTCTGGCACCATTTGATTTAGAAATAAAAAAAAAAGTTTTCCACCAGAATACCCTTTTAAAGAATTGAAGGGGTATTCTGCAGCCCCAGGATTCAGAAGATTTTGTTCCAAACACTTGGAGCGGGCGGTGGGGGTCATGATGTCATGGCCACTCCCCTCGTGATGTCATGCCACACCCCTTCAATGCAAGTCTATGGGAGGGGGCATGGCGGCAGCCATGCCTCCTCCCATAGACTTGCATTGAGAGGCCGTGACGTCACGACCCCTGCATCTTGCTCCAAGTGGTCTAAACGAACAACGGGTGCAGCACAGAGATTGAGGGGACCCCCACGATCAGACATCTTATTGCCTATCCTTTGGATAGAGGATAAGATAACGAGGGGCAGAGTAGCCCTTTAACCCCTTAAGGACTGAGCCCTTTTTCACCTTAAGGACTGAGCCCTTTTTTGCAATTCTGACCACTGTCACTTTAAACATTAATAACTCTGGAATGCTTTTACTTATTATTCTGATTCTGAGACAGTTTTTTCGTGACATATTCTACTGTAACATAGTGGTAAAATTTATTGGTAACTTGCATCCTTTCTTGGTGAAAAATCCCAAAATTTGATGAAAAAAATGAAAATTTAGCATTTTTCTAACTTTTAAGCTCTCTGCTTGCAAGGAAAATGGATATTCAAAATATTTTTTTTTATTCACATATACAATATGTCCACTTTATGTTTGCATCATAAAGTTGCCATGTTTTTACTTTTGGAAGATACCAGAGAGCTTCAAAGTTCAGCAGCAATTTTCCAATTTTTCACAAAATTTTCAAACTCGATATTTTTCAGGGACCAGTTCAGTTTTGAAGTGGATTTGAAGGGTCTTCATATTAGAAATACCCCATAAATCACCCCATTATAAAAGCTACACCCCAAAAGTATTCAAAATGACATTCATTCAGCGTTTTAACCCTTTAGGTGTTTCACAGGAATAGCAGAAAAGTGAAGGAGAAAATTCAAAATCTTCATTTTTTACACTTCCATGTTCTTGTATACCCAATTTTTGAATTTTTGCAAAGGGTAAAAGTAGAAAATGTATACTTATATTTCTAGCCCAATTTCTCTCAAGTAAGCACATACCTCATATGTCTATGTAAATTGTTCGAGGGGCGCAGTAGAGGGCTCAGAAGGGAAGGAGCGACAAGGGGATTTTGGAGAGAACATTTTTCTGAAATGGTTTTTGGGGGGCATGTCACCTTTAGGAAGCCCCTAGGGTGTCAAAACAGAAAAAAAAACACATGGCATACCATTTTGGAAACTAGACCCCTCGGGGAATGTAACATGGGATAAAGTGAGCCTTAATACCCCACAGGTGTTTCATGACTTTTGCAAATGTAAAACATTTTTTTTTTTTTTTTTACCGAAAATGCTTGTCTTCTCAAAAATTTTACACTTTTAATAAGGGTAATAGCAGAAAATACCCCCCAAAATTTGAAGCCCAATTTCTCCCGATTCAGAAAACACCCCATATGGGGGTGAAAAGTGCTCTGCTGGCGCACTACAGGTCTCAGAAGAGAAGGAGTCACATTTTGGCTTTTTGGAAGCAAATTTTGCTCTGGGGGCATGCCGCATTTAGGAAGCCCTATGGTGCCAGGACTCCGCTGCCTTGGTGGCTCATCATCAGAACTAGATGATGAGGAGGACGATGAAATAAGGAAGGTGTGGTCTTCATCGTCGTCTGAGCCGCTCTCGGTGTCGTAGGCAATTATGGCATATGCCTCCTCCGCCGAAAACGCTCTGCAAGCCATTTTCCTACTCTAATGGGGATATGGGTGTGTGTGTGGGGGGGGGGGAAACTTTATTGGTGTGTGTGCTGTGTGTGGTGTGGTGCGAGACTAGCTAAAGGTGCTACGGACCCACGGACACCCACTGAGGTACGCCGAAAAATAGAAAAAAAAACTTTTTTTTTTTTTAACCCTAACATGTCCCTACCTAAATCTAAAGCCCTGGGGGATTTCTGTGCCAAGGGGCCACAGAAAGGGGGCAAGGGGCACTTGTTTTACAATGAGGGGATGGTGGGCAGCACAGGGCTCCGTCCTGCTCGCCAGATCTCTGTGGAATGGTGGGCAGAATGGAGCAACATGCTCCTAGCCCCCACCATCCCCTCCCATTACACTGTGATTGGTGTGGCAACTTTGGCCACCCAATCACAACTGTACTGAGGGGGTTGGCCACAATGCCAGCCCCCAGTACAGCACGGATGGTGATTGGTGGTGTATATTACACCAACAGTCACCATCTATATCCGGGTCACACGTGACCCTGATGACGCGGAACCGTTGCAGAACGCCGGTTAATACTTAACGGCGTCCTGCAGCGATTGGCGGTATAGGAGGTCCTCCGGACCTCCTCCGGCACACTGCCGGGATGTCTGCTGAATGAAATCAGCAGACATCCGGCTCCGATCCCCGCCCGGTGAGCGGCGGGGAACGGAATCGCAGCACATCGCTCGTCTGAATTGATGAGCAATGTGCTGCAATCGTGGACATGGGGGGTCATGATGACCCCCCTGGGCGATATGCCGGGATGCCTGCTGAACGATTTCAGCAGGCATCCGGCTCCGGTCCCCAACCGGCTAGCGGTGGGGACCGGATTTCCCACTGGCGTATGGATACGCCCTGCGTCCTTAAGGACTCGGAATGCAGGGCATATCCATACGCCCTGCGTCCTGAAGAGGTTAAAGGGGTACTCTGGTGGAAAAAAAATGTTTTTAAATCAACTGGTGGCAGAAAGTTAAACAGATTTGTAAATGACTTCTATATAAAAATCTTAATCCTTCCAGTACTAATCAACTGCGGTATGCTCCACAGGAAGTTCTTTTCTTTTTGAATTTATTGTCCTTCTGACCACAGTGCTCTCTACTGACACCTCTGTCCATGTCAGGAGCTGTCCAGAGCTGGATAGGTTTGCTATAGATTTGACATGGACAGAGGTGTCGGCAGAGAGCACTGTGGTCAGACAGAAAATACATTCAAAAAGAAAAGAACTTCCTGTGGATCACACAGCAGCTGATAAGTACTGGAAGGATTAAGATTTTTAAATAGAAGTCATTTACAAATCTGTTTAACTTTCTGACACCAGTTGATTAAAATTTCACCGGAGTACGCCTTTAAGAGTGATTGTGAACATGTTCTATATGGATGGAGATCAGACATCAGAATCAGTTCCAGTGTTGTCTAGAGGCCTCGTAGGTGAATGTTTTTTGTTGTAAAGTGTTGCTTCTAGCGGTTCTATTTCGGCGAGCCCTGTAATACTGTGACATAGTGTTGGAGAGTTCGGCTGTCATATTTCATTACAGGCTCAGATTACACAGATAACTACTCCACTATGTACTTCATTTACTGACCTTGCAGATTCCCACTGAGTACTTCTCTCCCGTATTAATCCAGAGTGAGTGGATGAAAAATGTCTAATATTCGACGCCTCAAGAAAGGCCTAAATAAAAGGCATCAGCTCTAGTACTTCAAGCAGGCAGAATGCTGGCACGCAAGATGCAGAACGTGTCCTCATTGCACATGAACAGATATATTTTTGTTAATAACTGGTGGGAATTTTATTTTTATTTCTTTTTTTGCAAAAATTGATGATTTAATTCTGCATGATGTTATTGGTGCCATCAAACCAGACAGATATGAGCTTCATCTGAACTGTTTCCTAATAAATAAAGCTACAAATGTTACATGAATGAAGACATCAAAAAGAAGCATTTATGGTTATGTACACACACCCTATTAAAGATGGAATACAATTTTTTATTTTTATTTTTATTTTTTTTATCAACTGGTGCCAGAAATTTGTAAATGACTTCTATATATAAAAATCTCAATCCTTCCAGCACTTATCAGCTGCTGTATGATCCAGAGGAATTTGTGTAGTTCTTTTCTTTCTGACCACAGTGCCCTCTGCTGACACCTCTGTCCATGTCAGGAACTGTCAAGAGCAGGAGAGGTTTTCTATGGGGATTTGCTCCTGCTCTGGACAGTTCCTGGCATGGACAGAGGTGTCAGCAGAGAGTACTATGAAAGAATGAATAAGAATGGAAAGAACTCCACAACTTCCTGTGGATCATACAGCAGCGGATAAGTACTGGAAAGATTAAGATTTTTTAAATAGAAGTAACTTAAAAATCTGTTGATTTGAAAAAAAAATGTTTACCACTGGAGTACCCCTTTAAGGAGGTGGGCACCTTAAAGGGGTACTCCGCCCCTAGACATATTATCCCCTATCCAAAGGATAGGGGATAAGATGTCAGCTCGCCAAAGTCCCGCTGCTGGGGACCCCGGGATTGCCGCTGCGGCACCCCGCTGTCATTACTGCACAGAGCGAGTTTGCTTTGTGCGTAATGACGGGCGATACAGGGGACGGACCAGCGTGACGTCATGGCTCCGCCCCTCGTGCCATCACGGCCTGCCCCCTTAATACAAGTCTATGGCAGGGGCGTGACGACCGCCACGCCCCCTCCATAGACTTGTATTGCGGGGGAGGGCCATGATGTCACAAGGGGCGGAGCCGTGATGTTACGATGCTCCAGCCCCTGTACTGTCCGTCATTACGTGCAGAGCAAACTCGCTCTGTGCAGTAATGATGGCTGGGTGCCGCAGCAGCATTCCCGGGGGTCCCCAGCAGCGGGACCGCGGCAATCTGACATCTTATCCCCTATCCTTTGGATAGGGGATAAGATGTCTAGGGGCGGAGTACCCCTTTAAAGGCAGGAACAGAGGTTTGGGCAAGCTCAGGGCTGCTCTTATCTCTGAGCTTGTCCCGATAATCACTTTAACCCAATACGTTGATTCTTATGTTGAAGAGAGGGGTGAATTAGAAGGCTCCTTCTTTTCTGACACTTGTTTCTATTTCACTGTACATATATGTTTTCTGTAGGGGAAAAAAAAAACTTGAACAACATTTCTTCATTGGTTATTTATGTGATATAGATTCCTTATGGGAAAGAGATTAAGCTGACTCATGTACAGGGGTTGAAGATATTTGAGGATTGTTAAAGATTAAGAACCACCGCCAAGACTGGGCACTCATCGTCGTTCTCCTCTATCTGCGTCTTGAATCAAGTATGAACAATTTATACATTTTCTAAAGAGATATTGTATAATTTTTAAGACACTTTAAACCGGCAGCTCAGACTTTACATTCACTTTATGTATTCTGGATACATTTTAACCTCTCTGAAATCTAAAGTGTCAATTTCATGACAGGGACTACGGCTCGAAACATACATAGGGGACGTCTTCACGCTTCTTAAGAAAGAGTAGTGTTTTCCTGTGGGAAAGAGTCTACACAGCCGAGTTATTTTTTTTTTTTTTACAAGAAATAGACAATCCCCAAGTCCCAGCCTCAACAACTACTTGGTTTAGATGAAGAAATAGCTATTCAAAGCAAGAACTCTCTCTGTTACATGACCAAGAACAATGAGAAATGTAGACTCTTCCAACGTCAATGAAAAAATAAGAAGTGTCAGGCAATCAGGTGTCATCCTTGTGTGTCGTGTTTGATAAAAACACTTGACCACAAGGGATTACATTTTTGATTTTTCTTTTTCTTTTTTCTCCCATGAAAATAGATAGAGAATCTTCTCTTTGCCAGCCGCATGCTAAACGTTGAAGAATTTACTATCAAAATATGCTGTCAAGATCCTAGGAGCCGTGAAGTCTAAAATATACGACACATCACTCAGCCGCCGCAGCTGTATATTAACACAATGGCATCATTAGCAGAGCCATTATACACAGCCCGTAATGGGAATCATTTCACAATTAATTAAAGTTGGAGAAATATATGCATTGTTAGATGGTTATGGCGAGCACCAGTTGAGTGATTTATTATTTTGCTGGGGCTCTTTAGTAATCAGTTTTGATGACTATCTAAAGCCTAAATACTAATTGGGATTGATTGGGCGAAATTTGTTGGGAAGACAAGTCGGAGAAGTCTTCTTAAAGAAAGTGTTACAGATGTATCCACACGTACCTTCCCTTATAATAAGTTAAAGGGGTACGCTGAAGGAAAGAATTTCAAATCAACTTGTGCCAGAAAGTTATACAGATTTGTAAATTACTTCTATATAAAAATCTTAATCTTACCAGTATTTATCAGCTGCTGTATGATCCAGAGGAAATTGTGTAATTCTTTCCAGTCGGACCACAGTGCTCTCTGCTGACACCTCTGTCCATATCAGGAACTGTCCAGAGCAGGAGAAAATCCCCATAGCAAACCCATCTTGCTCTGGACAGTTCATGACATGGACAGAGGTGGCAGCAGAGAGCACTGTGGTCACACTGGAAAGAACTATACAACTTCCTGTGGAGCATACAGCAGCTGATAAGTACTGGAATATTTTTAAATAGAAGTAATTTACAAATCTGTAGAACTTTCTTGCACCAGTTGATTTGAAAACATTTTCTTTTCCTCCAAAGTACCCCTTTAAGGATTTTTTATGCCACATAATTAGTACATTATTGCAGTATTTTTCAACCAAGTTGCCTCCAAAACTACAAAACCTTTGGCTGTCCGGGAATGCTGGGAGTTGTATTTTTGAAACAGCTGTAGGCACCCTGGTTGGGAAACTGCATCATTGCAACATGCTACCAAGACCCTCAACAGGTTGCAATGCACATCACAACCACTGTGTGGCTACATATAGACACAAATAGCATAAATTACTCTCGACACCTTCTTCAGCCTTATACAATCATAGCTCATCCCACACTGAACTGTTCTGGGCTGTTTGTAGGGGAGGAAGTTCTCTCCTGTATGGCTTCAGATGATGTCACACCTGCTGGGGAACGCCCCTTCCCAGTAAGTGAATGAGCAGAAAATACAAAGCAATATCAAGGTAGACAATTTAAAAATGATAAAAATAAAGGCAGGGGGTGGTTTATCATGATGGGGGCAGTGACCTTGGAGAATTATAAAATGTAACAAGATCATGACAGGTACTTTTTAATTTCCTGGAAGTGTACCAGATGCTTGTCTATAAAGAAGGAGAAAGCACAGAGAACACACCAGGACCGCACAAAGTAAAGCAAAAACTGTGGCAGACCAACGTGCGACTGGGACTAGGTGTGTATCAAAGTTTTGTTTTTGTTTCCCTTGTGCCCCAGCACAATATCAAGGGGGTTGGGGGGGGGTGGACAGGAAATGGGAAGATGGGACATGGAGGAGATGGACATGAAATCACATGAGAAATGGACATAAAATGGGGGATGGACATAAAATGGGGGGTACATATGACATAAAGGGGAACGAGTATGACATGGGGGGATGGGAAATTGGGGGTAGTCATGAAATGGGGGATGGCTAGAAATTATATGGGAAGGAGCATGACATGGGGGGATTGGACATAAAATGGGGGTTAAATTCCCCATTTGTTTATCAAAATTGCAATATATTACCTCCATAATTGCAATATGACATTTTTCCTAAACCATGCAGCACCAATGTTTTATTTAATGGGTTTTCCTGGAAACTAAACTTAACATACTATGCCCAAAACTGTATGGATCCATGTGAATGGCTGGTCGCTACAACCAATCAGAATGGGCATTTAACTAACAAACCTCTGTATTATTGAAGTGCATTGATTTGCAGTAGTGCCTCCCTAGAGTATAGTGCAGTACTGTATTACTCTTTACCTGTGTCAGGGTTAGCTGCTCCTTTGGACACCAGGTAAGGGCGGCTCCATGTTACATTTTTAGGACACTGTGTACTGTACAGGACCCTGAAGAAGCTCCTGTCCTCTACATAGACAGTGATTACAGCTCCCAGTAGATCTTTGTTACTTTTATAGAACTTGCTTTATGTATTAGTAAGGTAGCCATCAATACCCAGTTTATATAGGTTTAGTAATATTTTACTACTTTAAAAAAATAAATAAAAATAAAGTATATATATGACATATGCATTGCAGTGTCATGTCAAACTCAAACTCCTATTTCCTCCTAATTTGGCAGCCACGAGCTGCCGTGACAGCCAATCGGCACCCCATGATTTGGTTGAACGGGGGAAGGGGGGGGGAGGAGGTGACCTAAGACATTGCAGGAATTACACCTCTCAATTAACCTAGATGCTATGGTCACTATTGACTGAGGCCGGTGGCATCAAAAGGGCTAAAATGCCGGCTAAAGGCCAATCCTGGCACTTACCTAGTGCAGGAGAGGGTTACATTATTGGGCTGTCTGTGTAATCAGTGTCTGACTCTCTAAGGGACAAATAGTAACCATATAGTATGCTTTTATAACACAGAAACACAGTAGGTAATGCTAATATTCACCAGTTCACCAGTGCTTCCTAACCAGGGTGCCTCTAACTGTTGCAAAACTACAACTCTCAGCATGCCCGAACAGCCTAAGGCTGTTCGGGTATGCTGGAAGTTGTAGTTTTGCATAATCTATGCGCACCCTAGTTGGGAAACACTGCACTACACTCCCAAGTAAAAATCAATAGATGCTGCCGCAAAGCGAGTCTCAGCATCTACTTTTACAGCAGCATGGGCAAGATTTCTGCTTCCATAATCATGTAAATTTAAACAGCACAAAAATAAATTCTAAACTAAAAATAGCTTTAAAAAAAACAAAACTGAATATAGGTCTTCAATTAGTCAGAATAAATAAAGCCAATATATATATATATATATATATATATATATATATATATATATCCTTTAAAGGGGTTCTCCGGTGCTTAAACATCTTATCCCAGCAATGCAAGCCTACGGGAGGGGGCGTGATAGCTAGCACGCCCCCTCCCGTTGGCTTGCATTGAGGGGCGGAGTGCGACGTCATACGCCGCCCGTCCTGTAGTCGCCGGTAATCAGTCCCGGAGCGAACACGCTCCGGGGACTGATTACAAACTGGGTGCCGCGTGCATGATCCCGGGGGTCCCCAGCGGCGAGACTCCCGCGATCAGGCATCTTATCCCCTATCCTTTGGATAGGGGATAAGATGTTTAAGCACCGGAGAACCCCTTTAAGTAGATTCATACTTTGCACATTGCAAGAGTTGGAACCTGTTTTAGTATTGACCTCATTAACCATTTTATTTAATATTAATTATTTTATTTCATTATAGTTACATAGTTACATAGTTACATAGTTAGTATGGTTGAAAAAAGACATACGTCCATCAAGTCCAACCAGGGGATTGAAGGGAAGGATGTAAGGGGATAAGGGAAAGGGATGTAGTTTTATAATTCTGCATAAGCTTTAATGTTATTTTGTTCCAGGAATGTATCTAACCCTGTTTTAAAGCTGTTAATTGTTCCTGCTGTGACCAGTTCCTGAGGTAGACCGTTCCATAAATTCACAGTCCTCACGGTAAAGAAGGCGTGCCGCCCCTTTAGACTAAACCTTTTCTTCTCCAGACGGAGGGAGTGCCCCCTCGTCCTTTGGGGGGGTTTAACCTGGAACAGTTTTTCTCCATATTTTTTGTATGGGCCATTAATATACTTATATACGTTTATCATATCCCCCCTTAAACGTCTCTTCTCAAGACTAAACAATTGTAACTCCTTTAATCGCTCCTCATAGCTAAGATGTTCCATGCCCCATATTAGTTTGGTCGCGCGTCTCTGCACCCTTTCCAACTCTGCAGTGTCCCTTTTATGAACAGGCGACCAAAACTGAACAGCATATTCCAGGTGAGGCCGTACCAATGCTTTATAAAGGGGGAGTATTATGTCCCTGTCCCTTGAGTCCATGCCTCTTTGAAAATTATATTTGTTTAATTGTTATTTTATTTAAATTATTTATTTCATTATATTTATTTCATTTTGTTATATCTATTTTATTTATACATATTTATAATTTTTTATTTAATTTATTTATTCATTTATTTATATATTTTTTCATTTTATTCATTTTTACTTTGTTTTCTCAGAGCAATGTTTCTGCAAATTTATTACCGCCGGATGAAAGCAGCGCATTCCCGGCCTCTCCAGAATTGCCATAATCAATTCATTTTCTGATGTTAGAAGACGAAATAAAATTGACTCAACCATATGCTCCTTTACATACACTGCTCAAAAAAATTAAAGGGAACACTAAGATATCACATCCTAGATCTGAATGAATGAACTAATCGTATGAAATACTTTCATCTTTACATAGTTGAATGCGCTGACAACAAAATCACACAAAAATTATCAATGATGTGGCGTTGGTGGATGGAGCAAGACATGATGTCCCAGATGTGTTCAATCAGATTCAGGTCTGGGGAACGGGCGGGCCAGTCCATAGCATCAATGCCTTCCTCTTGTAGGAACTGCTGACACACTCCAGCCACATGAGGTCTAGCATTGTCTTGCATTAGAAGGAACCAAGAGCCAACCGCACCAGCATATGTTCTCACAAGGGGTCTGAGGATCTCATCGCGGTACCTAATGGCAGTCAGGCTACCTCTGGCAAGCACATGGAGGGCTGTGCAGCCCCCCCAAAGAAATGCCACCCCACACCATTACTGACCCACCGCCAAACCGGTCATGCTGGAGGATGTTGCAGGCAGCAGAATGGTCTCCACAGTGTCTCCAGACTCTGTCACGTCTGTCACGTGCTCAGTGTGAACCTGTGAAGAGCATAGGGCGCTAGTGGCGAATTTGCTAATCTTGGTGTTCTCTGGCAAATGGCAAACGTCCTACACTGTGTTGGGCTGTAAGCACAACCCCACCTGTGGACGTCGGGCCCTCATACCACCCTCAGGGGAGTCTGTTTCTGACTGTTTGAGTGGACACATGCATATTTGTGGCCTGCTGGAGGTCATTTTGCAGGGCTCTGGCAGGGCTCCTCCTGCTCCTCCTTGCACAAAGGCAGAGGTAGCGGTCCTGCTGCTGGGTTGTTGCCCTCCTACGGCCTCCTCTACATCTCCTGTTATACTGGCCTGTCTCCTGGTAGCGCCTCCATGATCTGGATACTACACTGACAGACACAGCAAACCTTCTTGCCACAGCTCTCATTGGTGTGCCATCCTGGATGAGCTGCACTACCTGAGCCACTTGTGTGGGTTGTAAACTCCATCTCATGCTACCACTAGAATGAAGCACCAACAGCATTCAAAAGTGACCAAAATATCTGCCAGGAAGCATAGGAACTGGGAAGTGGTCTGTGGTCACCACCTGCAAAACCGCTCCTTTATTGGGGGTGTCTTTCTAATTGTCTATAATTTCCACCTGTTGTCTGTTCCATGTGAAATTGATTGTCAATCAGTGTTCTTCCTGAGTGGACAGTGGGATATCACAGAAGTGTCATTGACTTGGAGTTTCATTGTGTTGTTTAAGTGTTCCCTTATTTTTTTGAGCAGTGTAATTTCCGAGGAAGAAAAAAAAAAAACTATTTGGAGCTCTGTGATAAACTCGATTTTTTTCAATTTTTTTTTAAGAATAGAGGTAAAATTATCTGCCTGCACATTGTGGGGTCAAGACAGTTTCATGTACGAAAATAGGAAACTGCATTACATATTTATTCGAGACACAGTCCGTGCTTGAGGTTGTAGTCCTTGTATCTGAACAGTTACAGATTAAGTTGCATTAAAATTTCCACTTTTGGAAATTGCTGAAAAATTTATGCTGAAAAATTAAAGAAGTGAAAAAAATAGATTTAGCCTTTTTAGGCCCCTCATTTGCATAACTAGAAATTATGACTAGTTGTATGATACATGACTTAAAAGAGAAATCCAGCAAAAATGTACTCATTCCCCTATCAGCAGGATAGGAGATAAGTAGCTGATCACGGGGGGTCCAACCCCTGGGACCAACCGTGATCTCCGGAATGGGACCTGGCGTTCAGTGAAGAGCGTGTGCTGCAGACGGCACATGCTTCATTTATTTCTATGGGAGCACCGAGAGACCCAGGTATAGCGCTCTGGCATCAACAGCGCTCCGATAGGAATAAATGGAGGGCGTGCCGTCTTCTGGTAGTGGACATGCGCTCCTCACGGAGAGAGTGAGGGTCCCTTATCGAAGATCGCGGGGGGCTCCGTCGGTCGGACCCCAAGCGATCAGCTACTTATCTCCTATCCTATGTACATGGGATAAGTTAATTTAGGAAGGAGTTTTCCTTTACAATGCTCAGACATATAAATGATTGGTACTAAGGACCCATTCACACTGTGCATTTTCCAAGTGGAATTCCACTTGGGAATTCCACTTGGAAATTCTGATGCAGCAGCCTAACATTGTTTTCAATGGTGATTCTACTGCTCTGAAATTTCCACAGTGGGGGTTCTGTCGTGTGAATTCCAGATTCCCCATTCCACCAAAAGAATGTACTATTCAAGGTTTTGGCGGAGTTCCGCCCTGACTACATTGTCATCAAGGAGGGCAGGATTTCTCCAGCGGAGATTCCGTAGTGGGAATACAGAACTAGGGTCTTAAGTTTTTCAGGACACTGCACTGCATAAAAGCGGATCTTCGTGATTTAAAGGGCACTGTAATAAAAGGGTTAACAGTAGGTTTTTACAGGAAGCCCAGCTTGTGATTGGCTGGGCTTTTGGTCCGGTGGCTTCACCTCATTGAACTCATTTACTATTGATTTTCTGTGTAAAGTTTAGAGAGAAAAGTCAAGGAAAATGCATTTTATTATACTTATTTGTTGGCATGCACCAAAGTTTACTTATTCTACTGACCATTTTTTTTTTTTCACAATCTGATAAATTTTTGAAATTTTTCAACCTTTGTTGGGAGTCTTTTGTGGCTGTGTTATTTTTTTTTTTTACTTTTAACAGAGAGATTTAAAACTTTGGTGCAATTTGGTTTAGTTCGTTGCACTTTGGCACATTTCTGATGTACCAAAGTCTAAAGATATTTTAAACCTCATTTATGAATATGATGGGAAAGTGAATTAAAATTCACTAGGGGAAAAAATCATGGTAAATGAGGCCTCTAATGAGTAACTGTTAAAGAGCCACCACACCTTCTACCCTGACACGGTTCACTCAAAACAAGAGCTCAGTAATTGGCTGCCTATGACTAAGCTCTCGGAGCTAGCGAAACATGTCAACCTATCTGCCAACTGAATGGCTTTTTTTTTAACTTTAAGAAATAAAGCATTTGCTATTCTACAAGCTTTGGACTTTCTTCCTTTGTCTTCTGAGGCTCAGTGGGTCTTCTTGAGTAGGTCTTCTTATCCTACCCTACCATAGGTCCTGGGGGCATGCGGCTACTATAAGGGGAGCCTGGTTCTGCATCTTAGAGACACACCAGCATTGTGACCCAACTTCAACATCTACTAGTCCTTCAGAGGCTCAAAGAACTTATATTTTGGCACAAATGCAAAATTAGTAGCAAGCAGCATTTCCTGAGCAGGCCAGATAGCTATTGTACATACGTCTGTATGTTTGTATAATTTTTATGTAAATAAATAAACATATTGATTAAAAGTTCTCCTAAAACTTTTTTCAGATTTATTATTTACTTATAAAAAAAAAACAACAACAAGAAGCTGTGTTCTAATATTTCCAGCTGACATTGCATTACTAATTCTTGACTTTTATTCCATTTTCTTAATTTTTCCCAGTTCAACGAGCAGAAATCTGAGAAAGGACAAAAAGACACATTAGAAATTTATTCCAGTGTTCCGGGATGTTCGTAGTTTGTACCTATCACCTTGAGCCCAGACATAACATTGCAGCAAATGTCTCCTCTTGCAAACCAGAGATATCTCGTGAGTGGTGACTATTTAGAATTCAATAAAGCATCTTCTGTATTTATAGGAGGTGACACTTGGGGTTTTACCAACTCCTCAAAAAATATTCAAAATCATAAATCATACAAATGCTACTTAATATTATATCAAAAATATTTTGAAGCGGTAGAAACTAAGCATTAATCAATCATATAAAGTGATGATTGTCATGACAACTGAGGCAGCCACTATACTTCCAGCGACAATGCTAGTGATGTCATGACAGGGGGTATGTAAACTTTTACCCACCTCCCTCATGCTGCCTAGATCTCCTTCAATATCGTCTCATTCAACTCTTGATCCAGTCTCGGCCCAACTACTTAGTCTATCTCCATAATATCCATTCTTCATCAACTCCAATTATCTTACCATTATTGACCTTAGTTCATATATTCAAACCATTGTCCACTTTCTTAGTGGTATCTGTCGGTGACAGCTCTAGGGTGCATATCCTGATTCCTTACAGGAAACCCCATACAATGTAGGGCCAGACTAAAGTTTATGAAGTTCTCCATCCCACTTCTAAGACCCAACTCCTACCTGGCCCCATATCACAGCTACATATAGGAGTCACTGCCCGTGTGCATGACCCTCGCCACTTAATGGGGTTATGCCATTTCCTTATTGACATCTGCCATTTGTTGACTACTTAGGGTCCATAACTTGAGTCTCTTACAGGTAGCCCCATACAATATAGAACCAGACTAAAGTTGATGAAGCTCTCCATCCCACTTCTGAGACCCAAGTGGGAGTCAAGCATGTGCACTCCAATCTCTTGCCTTAGGACATCTGGGGTACAAGCGACCTCTGCTGTCATGATGGAGGTCACAGTTAGTAGATACCCACCAATCCGATATTTATCGTTGTATTCTTAGGATCAACCTTTTATGTCTATGTCATGGAGACAAAAGGACTAGCAAGTCCCTTATATTTCAAAAGAGGGGATGGTAATTGGTTGAGACCCCATATGCTTAAGGTGATGAAGGCCCATGTGCCCCATGAACCATCACAATAATCTGGTCCTGCCTACATGAAGGGTTTAGATTGGTATTCTGGGATTTTTGGTTCTTTGAATGTAAGACAGGGGCAGCAAAGTTAGTCTAGTTATTAATATTCTTCACTTTCCTGTGTTTAGCAGTTGGTATCAAATTTGTTTGTTTTACTTTTCCCTTCATTTTCTAGAGCCTACAAAATGAGAGTTGTCTCGGACCTTTCCCATCTTGCTGTGCGGCCCGAGGATTCTGGGGATTGTAGTCTGAGGGAGGCCACAGAAAAAGAAAGGAGCCAGTTCCCCTAAACAAGCCAGCAGCATGATGGGAGGACACAGGACATGGCATTCACCACCAACACAAGCACAGATCCTTGGTAAGCATGTCCATTACTATATGACATGTAATTCACCTTATAAAAAACAAGGTTAGTTAGCAACATACTAGCGGTGAAACTAGTTCCCCTTCTCCAGTAGGTCCCGTTATATTTTACATCCCTACATATTGTAAGCTCCTTTATTGATAAATGTTCAAATCAAAAAGAATTATATTCATGTGTAAACCATAAACCACACAAAACACCATTTTGTATCTCAAACAATGTAAATCATTCACATTCTACATCTCTATGCAGCCTCCGACGAGACAAATCAAACAAAAGCACCATTACATTGCCGCGAGTCAAAGTGGCTCGAATAAAAAGGAGAGAATGAATGCACAGATTCTATAGTGTTCAACAAAAACTAAAAAGAATAAAAATAATAAGTATAGGGGAAAAAAAAAGTTTCCAAAAGTTTTAAAACAACTGATTTAATATGAACTTCGTCAAGGCAATTTAATCTCGGTAAAAGGTTGTAGTGAGGAATAACTCAAGGTAATATGAAAGATTTGGGCTTCGCTTTTATTCGTCATTGCCATTTTCCTAATTAAAAAAAAGAGCGATTTTTAATTTCGTCAGCAATGTTTCATGAGGTTTAGTACTTATTTTAATAATCCAGCAGCCGATATTATTTAGTACAAAAAAAGGCCATCATTTTAGGCCGATGTTTAAAGATTAAATTAGATGTTATCTTTTACAATAGGCATAATTTGGTATTAATAGACTAGTGCATAATAGTGACCTCCATCCTGATTTGCAGTGTACAACAAAAGACCCTTTGTAGAGAAGAGAATGTAACATAAGCCCACTCCATAACCATAAGCTACTATTAAAGAAAAATGTAAAGGTTTTTATGTATGAGATTTGTTCACCTCTGTTTGCTGATGTGGCAGGCATAGGATAGGCTCCATTTCCCATAAATAATCTGGGGTTAGGTATCAGGTGTTTGATCACTGCACTTGACCATCTAATTTAAGGGGTGCTCTGCCCCTAGACATCTTATCCCCTATCCAAAGGATAGGGGATAAGATGTCTGATCGTGGGGGTCTCGCCGCTGGGGACCCCCACGATCTCGGCTGTGGCACCCCAGATATCCAATGCATGAATCGAACTTCACTCCGTGTTGAATGACTGGCAATGCTGGGCAAAGGCTCATGACGTCACTGTCACACCCCGCTCGTGATGTTAAGGCCATCACGCCCCCTCCCATAGACTTGCATTGAGGGGGCGTGGCCATGAAATCACGAGCGGGGTATGGCCGTGATATCACCAGCCTCCAGCGCTGCACCCAACGCTCTGAATGAACGCCGGGTGCAGCAGGGAGATCGTGGGGGTCCCCAGCGGTGGGACCCCCGCGATCAGTAATCTTATCCCCTATGCAAAGGATAAGGATAAGATGCCTAGGGGCGGAGTACCCCTTTAAGCTGCTGGTGCTGAAGATCACCCACGTGAACTCATTAGACTCATAAGTGGATTGAGTTCAGTTCACTTTACGTGCAGTTTTGATGTGTTTTCGTCTTCCGAGCGCGTTTTTGAAGAAAAATATTGCCATGAGGGAAAAATGATTTTACCTATAATCACAACTGAGGTGTTTTATAAAGATTTGAAGTCTTTATGTTGGGCTCACATGTGGAATTTTTACTGGATTTTCAGTTTTTTACAGCATTTTGGCAGTTTCAGCTGCAAAGTTCAAACATCGATGTTAAAAGTATAAATTTTTACAGTGATTTGCACAATTGCGCTAAAATAACATCAGTTTGGGAAAATCATGGCAAAAGCAGAAAAAACGCAGCATAACATGCAATGTGTAAACATAGCCTCAGGGGAGGTGTATATTTATATGTACATCAACAGGGAGAAAAAGAAAATGCTCAGCTCACCATCCACTTGTAGTAAGTTGCAGAGACTCGGGCCGCTTCCCGTAAATGAGAACCATATGAACAACAGGGATCCAGCTCACAGGGTTAGCAAAGAGGTAAAATGTAGCTTTTACTATCTCATGTTAAATTAGGCTAAATCACACACAAACCAAAAAAAAGGGGAAAAAAGAAAGGGGGGAACAAGCCCCTAAAAACAGTACGCCGACGCGTTTCGAGCTGCAGAAGAGCTCTTAATCATAGCTATAGAGAACTGTTAAAACGTGGTTTATATATGCTGGTAACGGAAATAAATGAATTGCACATGGTTAAGCCTGCGAGACATCGGGCTGAAATTTCCAGCGTGTGACGGTATATCCGGACAATTCCGGCTCACACATGGGAAAGACTAATAGGGAAGCGCAGCATGGTGTATATCAAGCGCTGTGGTAACCCCTGGTAACATATATCAAAATATGCTGCCAAACATAACCAGAGTCCAGGATAAGAATACCAAAGTGCATATGAAGCAATTTCGATAGCAATGTAGATAATATATATAACTTATCAATAATATGTCTGTATTAGTGTTGCTTGTGAATATTCGCAATACGAATTTTATTCACGGATATCGCAAATTCGTGAATATTCGCGTTTTTTTTTGTTTTGTTTTTTTCGCATATGCTAATTTTTTGCGTATGCTAATTGTCACATATGCTAATTTTCACATATACAAATTTTCGCATATGCGAAAATAAAACGCGAATATTACGAATATGTTAATTTAGCGATTATATGCCGAATATTCGTCCATATATTTTCAAAATATCGCAAATTATATATCTGGTTCCCATAGGGCAGTGTTTCCAAACCAGAGTTCCTCCAGCCGTTGTTAAAGGGGTACTCTGCTGCTCAGCATTTGGAACAAAATGTTCCGAACACTTATAGAGCCGGCGCCGGGGGCTTACGACGTCCTGGCCCCGCTCCCTCATGACAGCATGCCCCGCCCCCTCAATGCAAGTCTATGGGAGGGGACATGGCGGCCGTCACGCCCCCTCCCATAGGCTTGCATTGAGGGGGCGGCCGTGACATCACGAGCCCCCAACGCTGACTCTAAGCATTCGGAACATTTTGTTCCAAGCGCTGAGCAGCAGAGTACCCCTTTAAACTGCAGCTTCCAGCATTCTCGGACAGCCTTCGACCTTATGGTTACTTAAATTGTAATTCTCAAGATTTTGAGAATTTTTACAGTAATCTGATATTCCATTTTTGTCAATCTTCTTTCCAAGCATTGTAAAGTAAATAATTGATACTTTTCAGGATATTTTTGACATTCTTACCTAGGAACCATCTAACCACAGGGCTAAGGTTGCTCTTATATATGAGATTAATGTTGGCAGAACAAATTTTGGTGGGATCGTCTAAACATCTTATGTGGAAACAAACCCTCCCCCGACAGATGATGTTAGATTTATCATGCCCGATATTTTTCTTATTGGGGAAGATGACCCACCATCAATCCAGCCAAGCATGCATATGTATGGGATGGAGGGTTAGGGTAGATAGTTATGTCATACACAACTATTTGTCTGATACCTATACCTGTCTTAAAGGGGTACTCCGGTGGAAAACATTTTTTATTTTTTTTAA
The DNA here is from genome assembly GCF_029499605.1 of Hyla sarda. Taxonomy (NCBI): domain Eukaryota; kingdom Metazoa; phylum Chordata; class Amphibia; order Anura; family Hylidae; genus Hyla; species Hyla sarda. Next base: position 368,470,269 of record NC_079193.1, on the reverse strand, counting down.
TCAGATTTCTTAATTACTTCTATTTAAAAATCTTAACCCTTCCAGTACTTCTCAGCTGCTGTATGCTCTACAGGAAGTTATTTTCTTTTTGAATTTCTTTTCTGTCTGACTACAGTGCTCTCTGCTGACACTTCTGTCCGTGTCATGAACTGTCCAGAGCAGGAGCAAATCCCCATAGAAAACCTCTCCTGCTCTGGACAGTTCCTGATATGGACAGAGGTGTCAGCAGAGAGCACTGTGGTCAGAAAGAAAAGAAATTCAAAAAGAAAAGAACTTCCTGTAGAGGATACAGCAGCTGATAAGTCCTAGAAGGATTACAATTTTTTTTAAATAGAAGTAAATTACAAATCTGTTTAACTTTCTGGCACCAGTTGATAAAAAGAAAATGTTTTCCTCCGGAGTACCCCTTTAACATTCCAACAATGGTTCCAAATTCTAATTCTTGAGATTTGGGGAAATTCGGCATTATGTTTTTGTCAGATTCTCTATTGAATGTAAAAATGTAATTTTTTAGTTCTGTAGATGTTTTTCTCATACTTGTGAAGTCCCCTTCACTTTCCTCTAAACCCTTGGTTGAATTTGGTGAACATTAGTCATTTTGTATCCACACTATCTATGTAGCCTCAGACATGTATCCCATGCTTAGATATTTTAGCATCTTCTTGTTGGACCAACATTTAAATTCTCAATGGTGTTTAAAGGGAATATGTCAGATGAAATAAACATTACAAATTGCTGACACTGTTAGATTGCTGTTAGGGCAAGGAGACACATAACATAGAAACATTATTTTAGTTCCTGGTGCAAATAGATGTTCTGACACCCATGAAGTCCTACAGTCCTGGCTCCTCCTACTATCCCTGTCCTTTCTTGACTGACAGTCAGTGGGAAGCCGAGCCCTGTTTGCAAATGAGACATAGATAGACAGAACAGGTTTGTCCTCAACAGTTAAGGTCATATACTGGAAAAGCAATACAGTACAGGGGAACAGGCAGAGGGAGTTTGTAAGACCGGAAGAAGAAAACCCCAGAATGTAGAACATTTAGCAAAAAACCCTTTATTTGTACTACAGGGCAGGAATAGGCTGGGGACAGATTTTAACTTCTTTACAAGCCAGTGAGTATACGGGTGGGACATGGAACAGTAGATACAGCACTGGAGGTACTCACCAATATGCAGCAGTATAAAAGTTTTATTTAATCGGTTTCATAAAAGCATACAAGAACAGCTTGAGCAGAAACCCCGGAGCACTAAGGTGCTCAAACGGTTTTTGTATGCCGTGTTTGTGTACCAGAAACTTTAATACTACTGTATATTGGCCACTCTATGTCTCTGCTGGTTGGACTATAATCGGTGAGTGCCTCTCTACTTCTCTGCTGGTTGGACTATAATCGGTGAGTGTCTCTCTACTTCTTCCAGGGTTGGACTTTCTTACTTACAATTGGAGCACCACCTGCAAACTTTATGTCTGGTTTTGCTTTTCTGGCTACCTTATACAGGGCGGGTGTAAGGATTTTGGTTTAAAGGTGCATTTTTATGACCCCCCTCCTTTTCCCCATCACTGACGTAGCGTGCACCCAGGGTAAGGCAGAATATTGTGTATCCTCCGGTCTGTGAATGGTGATGTATACAGTGTATGCTTAGCCGCTCACCAAAGAGGCATGCAGGATTTTCTCACGGTTTGTGTTCAGAAACAAAAAATAATACCTCCACACCAGGATTTATGCTCGTTGCTCCTGTACAGTACTGGGTGGGGATGTGTACATAGTAAGCATCACAAGTCATTTTACCTTCTTGGGACTGGGGATTCAGATTTTTTCACCCTTCCCCACCTAGATCCTAAGCTGCCTTATGGTAGTGCCAGCCCAGACTTTATGAAAAATTGTGGTCAGGCGGTGCTGGCGTCTCTTTCTTCCTTGAGTGACAGCATTGAGGCAAACCAGCAGCTATGCTTGCCAGGAGGCACAGTGCGCTGATGGGATAGGACCACTGGTGTAACATACTGATGGATCATTTCTGGTTCTAGAATAGCACTGTATGGTATGTAGAATGAGACCTTTAGGCTAGGTTCAGACTACGGAATTTCCGCCTGCAATTCCTCTCTGAAATTGCAGGCGGAAATTCCGCTTGTTAAAATGTATAGTGTAGTGAATGGGTTTCCGTTCACAAATTCACACTTCAGAATTTGTGAAGCGGAATTTGTGAACGGAAAATCTGCTTGGAAATTTCCGCCTGAAGAAAGGGGTTGCTCTTTCTATTGGAGACTGCGGTGTCCGCGCGGTCCTAGCGCCAACTGATTCAGTCAGCGCTGGCCGCACTCGGAATCTACGGGCGGAAGTTTTCTGCCCGGAGATTCCGTAGTCTGAACTTAGCCTTAGACAGTCTTGCCAGCAATCAAACAAACCTAAACAGGCCGGTGTCACAGTTCAGTAGTCAAGGGTTTATGGTAACAATTCACATACAGCAATAAGTTCCACTTGCAGCATGCGGTATAACAGAAACCTAAACATCCTTCACATCAGGTTTCATACACAAACATAAACCTTTTAGCTTCTGACTGAAACCTGGCACGTCCATTCCCGAAGTCAGTCTTTTTGGTACAGTGTATCAGTGTCCAACATACCACAGACAAGCTGATCTGCTTCAGACCAACTTCTCTCGGTTGCTCTCTGGTCATGCTCACACACCTGTCAGATCAGGTTTAGGGCTCTAACTTACACCAAAACTGGAATATTACAATGAATTTATTTCTGGAACCAACAGTTACCCCCAAAATCTGAATGCAATCTCCAGTCTTATGTCACTGAGGCAAGACACCTCAATAATACTTACCTCACATCCTCCAATTTACCAGCTACTTGTTTGCAGGTATTACAATTTGAATGTGATTTTACATTACAATGAGGGTTGAGCAAGTGTTCCGAAAGTCTGCATCTCTAGCATCTTGCTTTACTAGGGGGGGGGGGGGGGGGGATACATCATACAGCCATCTATATGGCTGTATAATGTATACAGTGAGGAAAGTGATACTTACCATCTCGTCACCGCCTCTACTCGTGTAGCCCCGCATCTAGCGATGAGGTCACTAGGGGTGGAGATACACAAGAAGATCCCTGGGCCAGCAACAAGATGGTAAGTATCACTCTCTTCACTGTATACATTATACAACCATATAGAAGGCTGTATAATGTATACACACACACTCCCAAGGAGTTACAGTAACTAGTGCTGCTATGTTGCGCTTACTAATTCCTTCTATGCTGGGCTGAGGTGTACTTGTGGCTGTCAGCTGTGAGCACAGCTCATCCCCGACATTGCCAGGTTCGTGCCAGCTGAATGCTGGGTTTGGGCGGCCATGGTCGTGATGTCACTCCCCACCCCTCCTTATGTCACACCACGCCCCCTTCTATTCATGTCTATGGGAGGGGGCATGGCGTGACATCCCACCTGCCCGAATCCAGCGTTCTGAACATAGTGTTCAGAATGCCAGGTACCTGCATGGAGATTGTGGGGCTCCCAACAGTCAGACCCCCCGCTATCCTTTCGGGAGTGGATAAGTTGTCCTGCACTACATAACTCCTTTAAATACATGGATTTTTTTTATTTTTTTTTTTATGATTGCATCATACCTATCCAGGAGTAATGTGGTATTGCAGCTTAGCCCCATTCATTTCACTGGAGCCGAACTGCAAAGATTTTTACCCAGGGCCGCCCATGCAATGCTATTTATATATTCCTCATGCAACCCTTTATAAGTAGAATATGAATTATTTCCCAGCAAGAGCGATTAACACAAACCAAAAACCTAGGAAAGCGCCAGTTAAAGATAGAATGGCATTTTCTATCATTATCAAACAAGCAAAGAGTGAAGCCCGCCCGGAGGCATGCATAAAATAAGAATACAAGCTATGGAAATAAATAAATCAGGACACAAGGTGAAAAGGGAAGCAATTTTAAATAAATGCCACTTCAGTGTAAAGCTTCATATTATAGACAGAGCTGGGATATTGCAGAGCATAAAAACACTAAAATATTAAACTAGGAAGGATTTTGTCTTTTTTCGGCTTTAATGACAAATAGATGAAAAAAATAAAAGAAGCAGAACGGTTCCGAGGAAGATTAAGAATTAACAAGATGCAGGCTGAGCGCGTGATGCGCCGTTCTGTTTATGAGATGTAATCATAGATTTTTTTTGCATTTTCTATCGCTAGAGTCTCCGAGAGAAAAAAAACACAGGGAAAGTTGTGATTTGGGCGAAAGTTCCTTAATGCTTAAACCCTATTTTATAAGACACTAGCTGAGTACTCGGCGTTGCCCGGTTTTTCCTTCCTCATCCTTGTTGGGGAGGAAAATCAACAAAGGAGGAAGCTTTTGACTTCATATCCCATCCTCATATATTGTTGTCATATCCCAACCCCACATCCTGTCGTCATATCCCGTTCTCATATCCCGTCCTCATACCCCGACCTCCTATCCCGTCCTCCTATCTTGACCGCCTATCTCAACCTCCTATCCCGTCCTCCTATCCTGTCCTCCTATCTTGACCTCCTATCCAGACCTCCTATCTCGACCTCCTATCCCGTCCTATCCCATACTCCTATCTCGACCTCCTATCTCGACCTCCTATCCCGACCTCCTATCCCGACCTCCTATCCCGTCCTCCTATCCCGACCTCCTATCCCGTCCTCCTATCCTGACCTCCTATCGCGTCCTCCTATCTCAACCCCCTATCCCGTCCTCCTATCTTGAACTCTTATCCCGTCCTCCTATCCCGTCCTCCTATCCCGTCCTCCTATCTTGACCTCCTATCTCGACCTCCTATCTCGACCTCCTATCCTGTCCTCCTATCCCATCCTCCTATTTTGACCTCCTATCTCGACCTCCTATCCCGACCTCCTATCCCGACCTCCTATCCCGACCTCCTATCCCGACCTCCTATCCTGTCCTCCTATCCCGACCTCCTATCTCAACCCCCTATCCCATCCTCCTATCTCCACCTCTTATCCCGACCTACTATCCCGACCTCCTATCTCAACCTCCTATCCCGTCCTCCTATCCCGACCTCCTATCCCGACCTCCTATCCCGACCTCTTATCCCATCCTCCTATCCCGTCCTCCTATCTCCACCTCATATCCCGTCCTCATATCCCGACCTCCTAACTCGACCTCCTATCCCGACCATCCCATCCTCTTATCTTAACCTCCTATCTCGACCTCCTATCTCGACCTCCCATCCCGACCTCCTATCCCTACCTCCTAATCCCGACCCATAATATGTGTACCAGGTATTGAAATATCTCCAGCCGTACGGAAGTCATGTGAGAACATACATTTCCCATTGATTTGCATGGGACTTTAAACAAAACCCCCGACCCTCACAAATGGGGGTAGTTAAGGGTTAAATTAACTATCCTATATTTTAAGTGGACATATAAGTAACATGTGACCAAGTATTATCGAAATATCTCCAGCCGTTTGGAAGTTATGCAGTAACATATATTTCCCATAGACTTGTATAGGACTTTAAACATAAACCCTGGCAAATGGGGGTGAGTAAGGGTTAAATCCCCTATCCTATGTTTGTTGTTGACATATAAGTAACATGTGGCCAAGTTGAACATACATACATACATACACACACACACACACACACACACATACATACATATATACACACATACATACATACACACATATATATATACACACACACACACACACACGTTGAGTTTTATATATATAGATTTTTTAGGAAACAAAAGTAGATAATAAGAGTCACTGTCACTTTAGAGCAGTGTTTAGAGCTGTTGCAAAACTACAATTTCCAGAATGTCCGGATAGCCTTCCACTGTTCGGGTATGCAGGGAGTTGTAGTTTTTCAACTACTGGAGCCACCCTTTTGGGAAACACTGTTTTACAGTAATGGGCTTGGCTTGGCACAGAAGAGCACAGCTATCAGCACCCCAACTGATCAGCTGTTTAGCACCCAAACTACACCGGGGAAGCCTTGTGCTGTTCATTGTATAGTGGTGGTTTTGCGTAATTGCATCTCTGAGAGCTGAGCTGCAGTTACCTGGCTTCACCACTGTGCAATGAATGAAGCCTTTCTCATACTCTGACTAGCTGCCTCAAATTGAAAGGCTGCATGCTTTACTTTACTCACTCTTCTGCTGTTCATCCGTCTCTTTTACTCTGGCTGTTGTCCTGGCTAATGTGCAGTATCCCAATACAGATCCTTTTTCCAAGATTTACTGGTTGTTGTATGGTTGCAGTTCTGATTCTGTATTATTTTCTAATAAATTGTAATTAATGCCATATGTTATGTATATGTAAACAATGTGCATTTTCTACATTGCTACCATCATTGTATAGTGGTGGCTCCATCTATTGAAGCTTGTATTTACTTTAATGTGAGCTGAGCTGCAATTACCTTGCACCACCACTATCCAATGAATGGAGGCCATCTCACACTCTGACTAGCTGTCTCATATTGACAGTCTGCATGCTTTACTTTACTCACTCTCCTGCTTCTCATCTGTCTCTGTTACTCCGGCTGTTCACCTGGCTAATGTGCAGTATCCCAGTACAGATCCTGCTTCCAAGATTTGCTGGTTGTCGTATGATTGCAGTTCTGATTCTACGTGATATGATAATACATGTACTTAGCGCCATATGTTATGTATATTTGAACACTGTCCACTTTTTACTTTGCTTTCATCTAATGGCGGCATGGCCAGTGAGTTTCATGTTTGTTTTGCATTCTAATTATTAGTGCCTGGGCATGAGACTAGCTGGGTGTCCAACAGCTGCCTTGGCATGTGTACCACCCGGCATTAACTGCGTCTCTCCAGCCCCAATGTGAAGATGGGAAAAGTGAGTAACACTGGTTTGACACTTTAACTTTGTCTCTCCATGAAGCAGCTCGGCGGATTTTCCAGACCCTCTTTGACTCATAACCTGCGAGCGATGGCGGGCGGTAATGAGAAGGCCCGCAACTCAGCAATGGAACAAACTAATCAAACTGCATTTTGTGTCAGAAGCCGCTCTGCTCCAGCCACAAGTTCAGAAATTTACTCCATTAGTTCCACCGGCTCTGGGAAGAATCGTCTGACATAGACAAAGAGGAAGTGGACGACATTCCCTGGAGGAAGATGTGTCAGTGTTACTCAGAATGATTGGAGGAGGCCCATATTGTTCTGCACACAGCTTAAAAGCCAAGGAAATCAAACAGCCCGCAAGACCTCCAGAGGAATAGAACTAATTATTTAAGAGCAGAGACATCACAGCCGCGCCTCATTACAGCTACGGAAATTGTTTACAAACACACGAAAGTACAGGACGAAGGCTGCGGCAAAGTCACCCAATCTACTGCAGAAAATCACAGGGATGTTCCCCTGCTCAGCCCACACAAAGAACGCACTTAAATAACCAATGTAACATCTAGGGCTTTTTGAAAGATATGGGATTTTAGTAGAAAGTAGTAAAATTCTTGTTAACCCCTTAAGGACTTTTTAAATTTTGATTTATTTAATTTCCGTTTTTTTCCTTTTCAGTTTTTTAGAGGCAAAACTCTTAAATATTGGGGGTGTAGTACTTTTTCTGGCCATTATCTCACTTGTATATGGAATTTTCACTTGTTTTACCCTCTGCAGCTTTTATCTCAGATTTGTTGTTGTTTCTCATCTAGCAGGTGGGGCCTGAAGTCTATTTGTACATTGAAGAGATCTTGTTCCCCTGTATATCTATAGTACACCCTCAGAAGTGGCAGCAGCAGTATGGAGGCCCTTATAGAGCAGTACCAAGCAGTATAAGCTGTTACATAAGCACTGGTGTAAGATATAATAAAGTCTTATATATTATAATATTATAATAAGGTATACACTTCTTGCGCAGTCTCTGCTTCTTGTTCTCTCCAGTTACTTCCCTCCATATCTTTATCTTTGCCCCCCCCATTTAATATATTTGTATGTGCAGCATGTAACTGATCTCTGTGTGTTGCTAGTCCAAGACTTGAGCTATTTTAAAGAATGAATGATAATGCTGCTGACTATATTATTCAGCTATAATTACTAAAACTAAGGCTGTCCCAGGATGGCTTAAACATTTGTAAACGTATACTCCCCTCTCCTGATCCCCCACCATTGCCATTTGGATTATCACTTGTCCCCTCCCAGCGCTCCTGCTTTCCTCTTCAACTTGCAGGAAATGCTGGGCCAGTGACTGGCTAAGCAGGTATTTCCTGCATGTTAAAGGGGTACTACCTTGCTGACAACTTATCCCCATATCTAAAGGATAGGGGATAAGTTGCCTGATCACTCGGAGTCCCGCCACTGGGGACCCCCGCGATCTCACACGCAGCATCCCGCTCTCATCAGGCCCCGGAGCGAACATCCGCTCTGGGACTGATGACGGGGCCGGTGATCGCGATGTCACAGCTCCGCCCCCCTGTGACATCACACTCCGCCCCCTCAATGCAAGTCTATGACAGGGGCGAGACAGCTGTCTCACCACCTGCCATAGACTTGCATTGAGGGGGCGGAGTGCGATGTCACAGGGGGGCGGACCCGTGACATCACGATACTCCAGCCCTGTAATCGGCAGTCATCAGACCCAGAGCGATGTTTGCTCCAGGGCCTAATGAGAGCGGGGTGCTGCGTGCAAGATTGCGGGGGTCCCCAGCGACGGGACCCCGCACAATCAGGCAACTCATCCCCTATCCTTTAGATAGAGGATAAGTTGTCAGCATGGTAGTACCCCTTTAAAGAGTAAAGTAGAAACAAGGACAGAAGGATGAACAATTAATCAACATACTAGGGACAAACTAGACAAGTACACAGCACTAAAAAGACACACTAGGAGTTCTACAAACAAATGCTAGGGGCACAAACTATAATCCGCACAGTACTGCAAAAGCCAGAAAAAAAGAAAGGCTTACCAAACAAGAGTTCCACCATACCTAGCAGTCAAGTGACACTGATCCAGAGTAACTGATCAGCTGTGAACAAGTTGCATAGCAAAAAAAAAAAAAAAAAAATTATAATAAGAGAAGACAATAACGGGGTGATTCCTGTTCAAAACAAATTAATATTTTATATCGAACTATTTCAAAAATCTCCCGTCTGAATTCCCCATTCGAGGACTTTAGTAAAGTTTACTTTGCCGTCGCGCACCAGGAGATTTCTGCGGAGCAGAGGAGGTTAAACCATTTGCGTGTTTTTCCATTTTTTTTTCTTTGCTTTTAATTATCTCAGACTCGTTACATTTGTGCATTTCTTTAATGGATTACTAGTAGGAGCAGGAAGTAATCGGCGGCGCTGGGCCGACGTGATATTTGTTTATGATGGATTTTGCGTGCTGACTTACTAATTTAATTAAGTCGATCTGCTGATGTCAGGTCGGCCGTATCTGGACTTACCTTATTTGTACTAACTGTACATACATTTACAAATGGCTGGTATTATAGTCGCCATAAGAATTTTTTATGTAAGAACTTTTTTTTTTTGTTCCTTAAACATTCCCCAATTTTAAGGATTCTCATAAAGACAGAAAAAATGACCAGTGCCGGAGCGATAAGGTGAGCGTGTTGTGTAATTGAATAAAATTTTATCACCAGATGTAATTGCTTAGTAGTGATTTGAAACCACAATTCCAACATAAGAGGAAACAGAAGATGTTCCTCGGGATACACAGGAGTCCTCCATTTGGTTGTGAAGATAAGAGCTTTGGCTGAGGAAAATGTATAACATCCATATGGTGTTCTATAGAGGGCACTGTGAGTGCTGCACTGTTACTCACCTCTCCCTAATCCAGCAATCATCGCCCTCTACTGCCATCTCTGCTTACAGCTTAGTGGCGCATTACATTGCAATGGAGCCTGTTTAAATAATGTTTGGCCCAGGGGTATGTTTAAAGGGGTACTCCAATGGAAAAAAAATTTTTAAATCAACTGGTGCCAGAAGTAACAGATTTGTAAATTACTTCTATTTAAAAAATCTTAATCCTTCCAGTACTTATCAGCTGCTATTTGCTCCACAGGAAGTAATTTTCTTTTTGAATTCCCTTGTCTGACCACAGTACTCTCTGCTGACACCTCTGTACATTTTAGGAACTGTCCACAGCAGAATAGATTTGCTATGGGGATTTGCTCCTATTCTGGACAGTTCCTAAAATGGACAGAGGTGTCAACAGAAAGCACTGTGGTCAGACAGAAAGAAAATTCAAAAAGAAAAGAACTTCCTCTGGAGCACGCAGCAGCTAATAAGTACCCCTTTAAATACGTTGGGCACAGAGGTATGTTTATCTCCTTCCTGCAAATGGACATATATTTACATCTACTGCGGGCTCCCGCTGTATGACGCGTGCTCAACAGGTGAGCGTGCATCCTACCTAGTGAGTTCCAATTGCTATCAGCAACCAGGACCCACTGCTAATGCTGGACATTGCTGATTGGGCTGATGTCCGGCATTAACCCTTAAGACGGTACGATCAAAGTTGATTGCGGCGTCTAAAAGTGGTTAACTCCGTTTCCGGCTAGTTCAGTGGGTTTTGCCGCGGCAGTCCCAATCAGCTGAGAGGACAGGGTGTCTTACCTTCCTTCCTGCAGTCTGATCGGTGCTCTAGGCTCTCAGTCAGCTTTGTCAGGCAGAAGAAATGGAGCACCGATAACACTAATCAATGCTCTTCTATGGAGAAGCATTGATCAGTGTATGCAATCTAAAGATTGAATGGTATAGTCACCTATGGGGACTAAAAAAAGTGAGAGAAAAAAAAAGTAAATAAATATGCATGAAACTCTTCCCTAATAAAAGTTTAAATCATCCCCCTTTTCCCATTTTTCTAATAAAAAAAAGTAAAAAAAAACATTTGTGGTATTGCCGCATGCGTAAATGTCAGAACTATTAAAGTCAAGTCAAGAAATGCGTATTTTTGGTCACATCATATACTAGAAATAAATTGCAATCAAAAGGTGAAATAAAAAAAATAAAAATGCAGAAAATGAGCCTCCATACATCCCTGTATACGGAAAAAGGAAAAAGTTATAGGGGTCAGAAGTAAATAATCTTAAACATACTAATTTTGGTGCATGTAGTTATAATTCTTTTAAGTAGTAAAATAAAATAAAACCTAAATAAATTAGGCATCCTTGTAACCGTATGGACCTACAGAAAAAAGATAAGTGTGATATGTACTGAAGCCCCCAAAATTTACAAAATTGAGTTTTTTTTTCCTGGAAAATTGGTGGCGCAAAACACGAGCCCTCATATGGGTCTTTAGGTGGAAAATTGAAAGTGTTATGATTTTTAGAAGGTGAGAAGGAAAAAACAAAAGTACAAAAATGAAAAATGGCCCGAGAGAGAAACGGTTAAAGGGAACCTGCATCGAGTAAGAGTTAAAAGCAAGGTCATCGGCAAATCTCCGGCAGGTAGCGCTGAACCTTAGGGGAGAAAAAGCAGCAACATGGATATTTACCACAATTCTGCTTTAATATGGTCTGACACTCACTGGGTGGGATTTTCATAACACAGGGTGTCATTTATTGAAATATGGCACTTTAGTTTTTTGTGTATTTTTTCTTTTTTTTTTTTTTTTTTTGCCTGGTCGCTCCGACTAGTCACAGCTGGTCACCATTAATCAGGATGCCTACACATTTTGCTAATGCTGGATGATGTATAAAGCGTAGCTGTCATATTACAGAAAAAAATAAATGCTTCTATATGTTACTCACTAGGTCATGCAGATACTTTACATGTCTTTTTTATGTGTCTAGCTTCTGTGTTTGGCTCACCAATCCTTCCGTTCTGCTGCTCACTCATTCTGACATCCACTGCTCAGGAAGGGACGTGTCTGCAGCAAGCACTGAGCCCGCCCTTACTCACCATGCATACAATTCCTCCCTGAGTCTGCTGTGCTGTGTCTCTTAATCCAATCACTGCAGGCTGCTCTGTAACTCCCTCCTCTCTATTTTCATCCTGCAGTCTGATAGGACAGGAGTGAGCAATGAGGAGTGCTAGTCCCACCCTCACTAACTGGAATATGTCTCAATATGCTTCAGCTGGGACAAAGATGATGCTGCAGCCAAACAAGTTGATGTTCTGGATAATATGGGGACCCCTAGTGGTCTTTTTTTTTATGAGACATGATTTCTATAAAAATGAGAATGAAAAAGTTTCATGAGGCATATTAGAAAGGTTAATGTTCAAGTTTTTGATTCTGACGTGTCCACTCAATGCCCGATGGAATGCCCCATCCTAGCTGCAGTAGCCGTTTTGCAAAACCATGGGGCAGGAAGCCTTATACACCGGTTGCTTCATACATGTGCCGCAACCTTAAATGACCCTCTAAATTCACAACTTTTGGGGTGCAATTTGCGTCACTTTGTGTGAAAAAAAATTGTAAATGAATTTTATCTTGTTTACGTCATGTGCACCAAAGGGGACATCGCCTTGGAAAAGCAGGCAGGGCTTAAAGGGGTACTCCGCTGCTCAGCGTCTGTAACAAACTGTTCCGAACGCTGCAGATGGCGCTGGGAGCTCGTGATGTCATAGCCCTGCCCCCTCATGACGTTACACCCCGCCCCCTCAATGCAAGTCTATCTTTAACCTCTTAAGGACTCAGGGAGTATGGATACGCCCTGGCTTCGGACCCAGGGCATACCTGTATGCCCATGGAAATTTTGGTCTCCATTTCGGTCCCCGCCACGCGCCAGGCGGGGACCGGATCAGGGTAACTGCTGATATCAATCAGCAGGCACCCCGTGCAAATGCACAGGGGGGTCATCAGACCCCCTTATGTTGGCGATCGCCGCAAATCGCAGGTGAATTCACACTTGCGATTTGCGGCGATTCCGTTGATGCAGAAATCGCTGACACAGAGATACATGGTGATCGAGGGTTCTAGGATACACCCCCAATCACCTCCTGTATCTATAGGGAGGTGATGATTTCGTCACCCCCCCCCCCCCAGGAGCGCTGCTATTGGCCGGCCGATCGTCCAGCCAATAGCAGCCGGCAGGGGAGGGGTTAATGTCCCCTTCTCGCAGCTCTGCTGGCTCACTGCAGAGCTGTGAGAGAGAGGGCCAGGGACCCCCCCCATGCAGAGATCTGTGCCCCTCAGGGCTGAAGAAGGGACCATTTAGTCAGGGTGAGTTGTCAGTGAAGGGAAAGGTAGGAGGTAAAAAAAAAGAAAAAGTAAAAAAAAAGTTAAAGAAAAATCCCCCCCCGACCCCCGAATAGGCCCCCAAGGGTCCGCTGCAGCTGCAGCTTTTTCATCGTGACCCGGGCCCTATTAGGGGTTCAGGGCCCTGCGATTTGCCCCCCTATTTTGGGGGGCCGCAACGCTTCCCCCCTCCCCCATATAACGGTGTGTGATTTCTTAGGTGAGTAAAGAATAAAGACATATTCGCACTCACCACCGGGTTCGGTGAACGAGGTTCCTACATGGAGTCAGACATTAGACCGAGACTGCAGAGGCTGGATGTAGCTCTGATGCGTTACATAACCGGTTATAACCTCTGAGCACACATATCGCCTCTGCAGTCTCGGTCTGATGTCAAACTCCATGTAGGAGCCTCGTTCGCCGAACCCGGTGGTGAGTGAGGATATGTCTTTATTCTTTACTCACCTATGATATTACAAGCCTGCTTTTTATCTATCCTAGCACCACCACCTGGCATTTAAAAGTATTGGCTCTGCTATGCACACACACCAAGCTACAAGCCATTTACCCTGATATTGGTCTTTGCTCTTGGTGCCTTCCTAGCTTTCTCTACCCACATTTCTAATCACACACCATTATATAATACAGTCACACTAAACACACAACATACTCCCCCCCCCCCCACACACACACACACACATACCCTCCACCCTCCCCCCCACCACCACCACCGTAGAAAAAAGGCGATGGCTCGCTGGGCATTTTCGGTAGCGGAGGCATACGCTTTACTTGCCTCCAACTCTGAATCTGCCAGTAAGGACGATGAAGATCCTACATTCCTGTGTTGTTCCCCGTCCTCCTCATCATCTCATCATCTAGTACTGATGATGAGTCCCCTGTACGGCGGCAGAGACGCCGCCAGGCGAGGCCACGCACCCCACATGATAATGCCGCTCGTAATAGGAGTCTGACCCCCAGACAAGTGTACCGGAGCCCCCTTCAGGTGAACCTGTCTGGAGACCCCCAGAGGCTTATCAGCCACGCATTCCCGAGTTTGTTGGCGACTCCGGAATCCGGATTGACGCCGCTGAATTTACTGAAATTGACTATTTCAGTTATTTTTTCAGTGACAGCTTTGTCAATCACATGGTGGAGCAGACGATTCTGTACGCCCAGCAGTTCATTGACCACCACCCTGATTCTTTTTTGGCCAGGTCCATTGAATGGTACGCCATTGATGCAGCAGAAATGAGGACATTTTGGGACCTCTTGCTGCATATGGGTCTGGTCAAAAAGCCAAGGGTCAGACAGTACTGGAGCGGGGACATCCTATACCAGACCCCGCTTTACAGTATGGTCATGACACAGAAGCGGTTCAAGGCCATTCATTATGCGAATTTTTGGAGGCCTACGTACCTCTTAGGGAGCTCTCGGTAGATGAGTCTCTTATCAATTTTAAGGGGAGACTCATATTCCACCAGTATATTCCCTCAAAGAGGGCACGGTATGGTGTGAAGCTCTACAAACTTTGTGAGAGTACCTCCGGGAACACTTACAAGTTTAGAGTATATGAGGGACCAGATTCCCGTATTGAACCCCCAGATTGTTCCCCCAATCTGGGTGTTAGCAGGAAAATCATTTGGGACCTTGTGCACCCATTGCTGGATAAGAGTTACCACGTGTACATGGACAACTGTTCACATCTCTTGCCGCCAGATCCACGTTCACTTGTGGGACCGTATGGAAAAAATTTTATCCAGACACCTATACCCAAGGGTGAGTCCCGTGCCCTTACCCATGAAAACCTGTTGCTGGTCAGGTATAAGGATAAGAGGGATGTCCTTATGCTGACCACTATTCATGGTAACGGCCGCTCACCTGTCCCTGTGTGAGGTAACACAACAACGGTCCTGAAGCCCCATTGTATTCTGGACTACAATCAGCATATGGGGGGGAGTTGATCTTTCTGATCAAGTCCTCAAGCCATACATGGCCATGCGGAAAACACGGGTATGGTACAAAAAAGTTGCGGTCTACTTGGTACAGGCTGCCATGTACAACTCTTTTGTACTGTCCCAGTACGCTGGCAACACAGGACTTCTTCTTGGAACTGGAGGAATGTCCCTAAGGGCCCTGATCTTTGCTGACCAGGAAAGAGCAGGCCGGAGTTCCCAAGGAACTGAAGTTATAGGTCCCAGGCCAACATATTCCAGGTGAAGTCCCCCACACTGGAAAGAAGGGACGATCTCAGAAAAAATGCAGAGTGTGTTACAAGAGGGGGATACAGAAGGATACCACCACTCAATGTGACACTTGCCCCGATCATCCGAGCCTCTGCATTAAGGATTGCTTCAGGGGGTATCACACTTCCATGTGGTACTAAATTTTCCCTCTTCATTTTAATTTTCCTTAATTTGACCCCAATGTACCAAGTCCAGAGTATATTCCAAGTTTGAACCCCATAAACCACTAAATTGCCCCCAAAAAATGTTTCAATTAAAAAAATAAAATAAAAAAAACTGATAAGACCTCTGGGGGTGTTTTTTCCAAAAATGTGTCATGGGTCACTGAGTCACTATCATCTGGGACTTTTTATTTTGCCTCAAATGCGCAGCACTCTCTCTCCACCTGAGCGGTGCGCATTTGAGGCAACAGGTTAGGGACGGCCACACACATCACATTCCCAGAATGATGATTCAGAGCATAAGGTTTGGGGTGGGCATATTTTTTTGTTTTGGCTATTCTCTGGGTCATCATTCTGGGAACATAACCTGTTTTATTATTTTACGTCCCACTGTACCCCCATGTTAGTTATTTAGCATACCCCAGTTATTTACTCCATGTAATGCCCCTTGAGGGGGGGGGGGGGGGGTTCTGGCTCCATTGGCAGCTGTGCAAAAGCTCAAGGCCCCTGACTGCGTTTCTGCTCCCCCGAGACCTGGTGTGCATCCTCAAAGCTGTTTACGAACAGATATCAGGTATGTCCTTACTCCAAAGACATGTATCTACAAATTTACAGTGACATTTTCTCCTTTTACCACTTGTGAAAATGAAAAATTTGAGGTAACCCCAGCATATTAGTGTAAAAAAATAAAAAATTTTCCTTTTCACATCCCAATTTAATTAACATTTCTCAAACACCTGTGGGTGTTAAGGCTCACTGTATGCCTTGTTATGTGCCTTGAGGGGTGCAGTTTCCAAAATAGTATGCCATGTGCGGGATTTTTTTGCTGGCACCATAGGGGCTTTATTAAATGCGACATGCCCCCCATTTAAGCAAAATTTGCAAATGTGACTCCTTCTCTTCTGAGCATTGTAGTGCGCCCGCAGTGCACTTGACATCCACACATGGGGTATTTCCATACTCAAAAGAGATGGGGTTACACATTTTGGGGGACATTTTCTCCTATTACCCATTGTAAAAATGTAAAATTTGGGGGAAAACTAGCATTTTTTTTTTTTTTTGTAACATTGTCACGGATTTAATTGTCTTTAAAATATGGACATAAAGTATAGAATGCCAGTCTACAGGGAACAGTAATGTAACATATGATTTCCCATTCCTACATCCAGTAACATTAGAAACAAGTAAAATTAGGCCTAAACAGAAAATCTGAAATTGTGGGTTCTATGGCAAGATGCCACGGGTAACACTAAAGTGGTGGTTTTTCCAAAAAGATGCTTTGAATGTGACTGTGCCTTGTTGCTAAAGCCTGGTATACATATAGGGAGATTTATCAAAACCTGTACAGAGGAAGAGTGGCGCAGTCGCCCATGGCAACAGATCAGACTGCGTCTTTCACTTTTAGAGACCTGTGAAGAACAAAATAAGCAATCTGGTTGCCATGGGCAACTGCACCAGTCTTCCTCTGCACAGGTCCCTGACAACTCTACCTCATAGTAGTTACTACCAACCCTTACAGTTCTGAGTATATGAGCAGCAGTGCCTCCTTTTATACCTAACCCTTGTATGACTCTTTTTCACATTGTGTGTTCACTAGAGATGAGCGAAGTCCCAGTAATTTGATTTGTCACAAACCTCTCGGCTCAGCGGCTGCCGACCCCAGCCTGCACAAATCAGCTCAGCCCCCAGGTGTCTCCTAGGACTGTATCCACCTTTTCCAGCCCACCGGAGCACCTGAAAGCTGAACCAATCCACGCAGGACAAAGTCAGCAAACGCCGAGCCGCGAGGTTCGTATCGAATCACTGTAACTTCTCTCATCTCCAGTGTTCACACACTCTGTAGTATACATTGAAATAATATATATGAAATGGATTTGATATGCTTAAGTGTCTTCTGGATATCTCTTGACGCACAGGCTATGTTCACATGGGCAATGTCGGCATGGAAAACTTCTGTGGGGACATTGCCCGACAGCGGATCACCAGCAGAACACGCCAGCGCTAGGACTGCTCGGAAATGCGCAGTCTGATAGATGGCAATGCCTCTCTGTGCAGAATTCTAATGTGGAATTCCACACAGAAATTTCATTGTGTGAACATTAACACAGAAGCTGTTATGATTTATAAAATAGACCAGCTCCCTCTATTGAATTCTTAGGCTAAGTTTCCACTTGTTTTTTTTTTTTCTGGCAGTATTTGGATATCCGCCACTGCAGTTTTTGAGCCAAAGTCTGAAGTGGATCCAAAAGAAGTATAAGTCCTTCCTTTATATGCCCTATTCCTTTTTTTTATTATTATTATTATCTTTTATTTCTTTTAATAATAAAATTTACAAAACTACAGTGTACAATTCAGATATACATAACAGCACCAGTCAAAAAGAGGCCATATAGCCATACTTATACTTATTTACATCTGAAAGGTATGCCTAATCATTATTAACACCCTCGCCCCTCCCCCCCCACCCCCCACCTCACCTTCTGGCACAGAGAGGAGGAGAGAAGAAGAGAAAAAATAATAATAATAAAAAATAAAAAAATTAATAATTTAAATTCAAATCTACCATACATTCCAAATCTTTCTACACTCTCTTTGACCCTTCCTACTTCTCATCCATCTAAACTCCTTATCTTTCATGATTTTAACTCTTCCTTCCATTCCTCTATCTGCAGTTCTTTAGGGGAGTTTCCAAAATCATAGGCCATGTGTTTTTTTTTTTGCTGTTCTGGCACCATAGGGGCTTCTTAAATGCGACATGCCCCCCAAAAACCATTTCAGAAAAGCTCACTCTCCAAAGTCCCATTGTCGCTCCTTCCCTTCTGAGCCTTGTAGTGCACCAACAGAACACTTGACATACACATATGAGATATTTCCTTACTCGTGAGAAATTGGGTTACACATTTTAGGAAAATTTCTCTCCTTTTACCCCTTGTAAAAATTCAAAAACTGGGTCTGCAAGAACATGAGAGTGGAAAAAATGAAGATTTTAAATTTTTCATCACTTTGCTGCTATTCCTGTTAAACATCTAAGGAGTTAACAAACTTTCTGAATGTCATTTTGAATACTTTGGGGGTCACAGTTTTTATAATGGGGTAACTTATGGGGTATTTCTAGTATGAAGGCCCTTCAAATCCACTTCAAAACTGAACTGGTCCCTGAAAAATTTAGATTTTGCTAATTTTGTGAAACATTGGAAAATTGCTGCTGAACTTTGAAGCCCTCTGTTGTCTTCTAAAAGTAAAAACACATCAACTTTATGATTCAAACATAAAGTAGACATATTGTATATGTGAATCAATATATAATTTATTTGGAATATCCATTTTCCCTATAAGCAGAGAGCTTCAAAGTAAAGCTTCCAAATTTTCTATTTTTTCATCAAATTTTGGAATTTTTCACCAAGAAATGATGCAAGTATCAACAAAATTTTACCGCTAACATAAAGTAGAATATGTCGTGAAAAAACAATTTCAGAATCAGAATGAAAGGTAAAAGGTCAGATGTTCAAAAAATGGCCGGGTCCTACACTGAAAATTGGCTGGGTCCTTAAGGGTTAAAGGGGTTCTCCAAAGGGGTTAAAGGGGTATTTCATAGGATAGGGGGATAAGATGTCTGAACACAGGTATCCCTCAGCTGGGAATCCCCATGATCTCCACGCAGCATCTGGCGTTCTGAACAAACGTGGCATTTGTCATGACACCACGCCCCCTCCATTCATGTCTATGGGAGGGGGAGTGATGGCCGTCAGGGCATAGGGGATAAGATGTCTAGAGGTACCCCTTTAAACTTTCTTCTTTTTTCTTTCAGCAATTTCTCTCTAAATTTATTTAAGCAGAAGCAATGTAATTTATTCATTCACACTTGTGCATCTCCGCACCCGTCTTCGTGCTAACAATGCAAGAACGCTGCATTTATTAAACTTCCCTTGTTGTCCTAAGCCCAGTTGTATTTTCAAATTTCTTACTAAATACTAAGGCACCAAGATAGAGAAGACATACAATATGACAGAGTATAGTGGCTTATTTAGTCACACAGAAGATTTTTCTGCTATAAGCATGAAAGGATTTGACTGAGAATATATATATATATATATATATATATATATACATATTTATAATATTATCCTGCCCTAAAGATATCATATCACTAATAAAGGACTGCCACTAGGCACAAGAATATAATTATTATTAATTCAATCCCTATAAACAAGTCAAATAACTGCTTCTGCCATTAGGCATCCAGAGGCTTGTGCCTAGGGCGATAGAGTTGAGGGGGGCAGCATTTTAAAGCACAACTGTCATCATATTTTGACCCGCCCCAGACCACTATAATGGTGTCCCAGATGATTATAAGGTCACTGCAGCCATACCTTTTATTGCTGTTTGTTCTACTTTTCTTACTAATGAAAACCTTTTGTCCAAAAGTCAGGCACAGTCAGATAGGTGGGGCTTAGGGTTTGCCAAGCCCCGCCGCCGCCACGCCGATCCTGCCTTCCAGCGCTGGGACCGCTGTGTCTTAATACACAGTGCATCCACAGCACATGCGCCCGTCCCGTCGGCTCTAATGTAAGTTGACGTCTGTGCGCATGTGCTGTACTAGAGGCAGACGCTCGTCCGCTCACTTCCTCTAGTACAGCACATGCGCACTGAGCGCATAGACGTTGGGAGCGAGTGCTCGCTCTGTCAAATTCAGGAGGCGGTGGAGTGCGCACGTCACAGTCACCTTATAATTATCTGGAACACCATTATAGTGGTCTGGGGGGGTCAAAATATGATGACAGTTGTGCTTTAATGAGAAAGAAAAATGGTAAACCTTTTAGAAGTTTAGTTTCTATCTAAATAGTATGAATATAGAAAAGTACAAAAGTTACAAAAATTATTCTTTTTATAAAAATATATATAGAAAAAGAGAAAAGAAGAAAAAGGAAGCAAAAAGGCTATGTATTAACCTGAAACGTAGGAATATGAATTACAAAAAGACACTGTAGTCCACTCTTTCATTGAGTCCCAGGTTGCCGGCAGCATTAAGTTTTATAATCCATTTGGCTTCTGTTTGTAACAGGAGTTTTCTTTTGTCTGAATTTTCTTTGCTGCGGACAACCTCGAGCCCCTGAAAGAGTAGATCATTACAGATGCCCTTATGCTCACTGTTCATGTGTTCAATAAAACGGGGTGCACCTTTTTTAGTTTTAACTGAGTAAACATGTTCCCTGAATCTTGTATTAGGGGGGGGGTTGTGGTACCAATATAAAACCTTCCGCATGAACAGGTCATCGCATACACAACCCACTGGGTTCTACAGGTAATTAAAGTGTTAACATGTATAATTTCTCCACCAATTTGGGTACTTTTACCTATTTTCATATTGGGGCACCAAATACATGTACCACACTTGTGGTTCCCTGTGGGGCCAGATTTTGTGAGCCAGTCAGTGGTTAACTACTATAATACTGCTCCTATATACAAGAATATATCTACTATAATACTGCCTCCTATATACAAGAATATAACTACTATAATACTGCTCCTATATACAAGAATATAACTACAATAATACTGCCTGCTATATACAAGAATATAACTACTATAATACTGCTCCTATATACAAGAATATAACTACTATAATACTGCTCCTATATACAAGAATATAACTGCTATAATACTGCCTCCTATATACAAGAATATAACTACTATAATCCTACCTCCTATATACAAGAATATAACTACTATAATACAGCTCCTATATACAAGAATATAACTACTATAATACTGCTCCTATATACAAGAATATAACTACTATAATACTGCTCCTATATACAAGAATATAACTACTATAATACTGCTCTTATATACAAGAATATAACTACTTTCCATTTCGTCTTCAGGCAGCACAGAAGGGTTAATAGCTCCTTCCAGTTCATCCCAGGACCGCCCACCTAGCAAACAATTAAGAGAATTAACAAGCCTCAGGCCAAGCCTGGCTCTAAATATCCATCAGAACCTCATCCACTTGTGTTTTTTTTTGTCCTTCAGTTCTGGGACAGGTGTAAGGTGTATATACCTTCCAAGCCCACCAACTAATATCTGTCTTTTTCCTTCCTATTCTCTTAGATGGGGCCATTGGGAAGCCCTGGCCCCCTGAGCGCAGTCTCGGTAAACCTGCGGGGTCCTGGCTCGTTGGACCCCTCTGCATGGCTGAGCAAGTTTGGCCTTAAATGCAGTTAAAATCGGCCGCTGCAGGGTTACTAGACATTCCCTCAACCCCCCACCCCCCCCTGTTTGCTGGTGCTGGGTGAGCCTGGCTAGGCCGTCCCCCTGGAGAGCTGACCTGTTTACAGTGCAGCATAGGATTCCCTGCGGTCCTGGGGCTCCCGGTGACTTCACTTGCTAGCGCGTCCATGCGCTATGTGGCAGCGCGGTGCTGCAGCGGGGAGCTCCGGTGGAGGCGGCCATTAGATTCCGGTGTGGAGATACGTCATTCGGCCACCGGTGCAGGATGGCAGTTCCAGGGGAAGCCCTACATAAGAGCGCCGATCAAGGCGCCGGCACCTGCAGGGCTGGGCAGCCGGATCGCGCGTTCTATAAGGTATGTGGGGGCACATTGCGTATGCTGGGGTTACTTCTGGAGGGCTGTCTGCCAGCTAGTATCTGTATTAATGTACATGAAGGCCATAATATTCATAGTCAATCTTTGTTTGGTGTTTTGCATATACTAGGCTATTGCAGTGTTGCATATTACATAGTTACATAGTTAGTATGGTTGAAAAAAGACATACGTCCATCAAGTCCAACCAGGGGATTGAAGGGAAGGATGTAAGGGGATAAGGGAAAGGGATGTAGTTTTATAATTCTGCATAAGCATTAATCTTATTTTGTTCCAGGAATGTATCTAACCCTGCTTTAAAGCTGTTAATTGTTCCTGCTGTGACCAGTTCCTGAGGTAGACCGTTCCATAAGTTCACAGTTCTCATGGTAAAGAAGGCGTGCCGCCCCTTTAGACTAAACCTTTTCTTCTCCAGACGGAGGGAGTGCCCCCTCGTCCTTTGGGGGGGTTTAACCTGGAACAGTTTTTCTCCATATTTTTTGTATGGGCCATTTATATACTTATATACGTTTATCATATCCCCCCTTAAACGTCTCTTCTTAAGACTAAACAATTGTAACTCCTTTAATCGCTCCTCATAGCTAAGATGTTCCATGCCCCATATTAGTTTAGTCGCGCGTCTCTGCACCCTTTCCAACTCCGCAGTGTCCCTTTTATGAACAGGCGACCAAAACTGAACAGCATATTCCAGGTGAGGCCGTACCAATGCTTTATAAAGGGGGAGTATTATGTCCCTGTCCCTTGAGTCCATGCCTCTTTTTATACATGACAATATCCTGCCGGCTTTGGAAGCAGCAGCCTGACATTGCATGCTATTCTGTAGTCTGTGATCTACAAGTACACCCAGATCCTTCTCTACCAGTGACTCTTGCCAGTTTAATCCCCCCTAAGACATACGACGCATGCAGGTTATTAGTACCCAGATGCATAACTTTACATTTATCCACATTGCTGGTCTGTTGCTATGTGCATATACTAGGCTAATGCAGTGTTGCATATTGCTAGTCTCCCTATCTTATGCTGTTTCTCTCCAGGTAATAGCTGCTGGCAGACAGAGGGATTCAGCTGTGCGGGCTGTGTAATTAGGCTCAGCCTCCCCCAGCAGCAGTGTGCAGAGTTAGTGCAGAGTTAGTGCAGAGTCTCTCACTGTAATACTCTATGGCAGGATAAGTGTGTGACACTGCACGCTCAGTGCAGTATATAGTATATACTATGTATATTGTGATGATGGTTCTCACTATTTATACAGTGTACGTGGTGATGATGCTTTACTCCCCATATCACTGATATTGTAAATCCCTGCCATGTTATTGCTGGTATAGTGTGTAATGCTGCGCGCCCTAATACACTATAATGCAGTATTTCTGTGCGGCTACCTCACATGAGATTATGTGTATTGGTGACTAGGCTGGTTGTCTTTCAGCTTATACTACTTGCTGTCTGTACGGATCACAGATGTCCAGCTACTCCCTGGTTGAGCCGGCTGTGTATATATATGTATGTATATGGATATAAAATATATATGTATATGAGCTGCTCTCGGGTACGAGTAGGGCCCCGGAGGAGCCTGTAAGTAGGTGATGCTGTATACTCACCTTATACTGTATACATAACCCTGTCAGTAAGTGATGCTGTATACTCACATAATGCTGTATACTGATATATAATCCTGTCAGTAAGTGATGCTGTATGATCACATTATACTGTATACTGATATATAATCCTGTCAGTAAATGATGCTGTATGATCACCTTGTACTGTGTACTGATATATAATCCTGTCAGTAAGTGATGTTGTATACTGATATATATAATCCTGTCAGTAAGTGACACTGTATACTGATGTTTTCTATATATTCCTGTCAGTAGTGTGGCTCTGCTCACTATATACTGATGTTTTCTATATATTCCTGTCAGTAGTGAGGCTCTGCTCACTATATACTGATGTTTTCTATATAGTCCTGTCAGTAGTGAGGCTCTGCTCACTATATACTGATGTTTTCTATATATTCCTGTCAGTAAGTGACACTGTATACTGATGTTTTCTATATATTCCTGTCAGTAGTGTGGCTCTGCTCACTATATACTGATGTTTTCTATATATTCCTGTCAGTAGTGAGGCTCTGCTCACTATATACTGATGTTTTCTATATAGTCCTGTCAGTAGTGAGGCCCTGCTCACTATATACTGATGTTTTCTATATATTCCTGTCAGTAGTGAGGCTCTGCTCACTATATACTGATGTTTTCTATATATTCCTGTCAGTAGTGAGGCCCTGCTCCCTATATACTGATGTGTTCTATATAATCCTGTCCGTAAGTGATGCTGTATACTGATGTGTTCTATACATTTCTATATATTCCTGTCAGTAGTGCGGTCCTGCTCACTATATACTGATGTTTTCTATATATTCCTGTCAGTAGTGAGGCCCTGCTCACTATATACTGATGTTTTCTATATATTCCTGTCAGTAGTGAGGCTCTGCTCACTGTATACTGATGTTTTCTATATATTCCTGTCAGTAGTGAGGCCCTGCTCACTATATACTGATGTGTTCTATATATTCCTGTCAGTAGTGAGGCTCTGCTCACTATATACTGATGTTTTCTATATATTCCTGTCAGTAGTGAGGCTCTGCTCACTATATACTGATGTTTTCTATATATTCCTGTCAGTAGTGAGGCCCTGCTCCCTGTATACTGATGTTTTCTATATATTCCTGTCAGTAGTGAGGCCCTGCTCACTATATACTGATGTTTTCTATATATTCCTGTCAGTAGTGAGGCTCTGCTCACTATATACTGATGTTTTCTATATATTCCTGTCAGTAGTGTGGCTCTGCTCACTATATACTGAGGTTTTCTATATATTCCTGTCAGTAGTGAGGCTCTGCTCACTATATACTGATGTTTTCTATATATTCCTGTCAGTAGTGAGGCCCTGCTCCCTATATACTGATGTGTTTTATATATTCCTGTCAGTAGTGAGGCTCTGCTCACTATATACTGATGTTTTCTATATATTCCTGTCAGTAGTGAGGCCCTGCTCCCTATATACTGATGTGTTTTATATATTCCTGTCAGTAGTGAGGCTCTGCTCACTATATACTGATGTTTTCTATATATTCCTGTCAGTAGTGAGGCTCTGCTCACTATATACTGATGTTTTCTATATATTACTGTCAGTAGTGAGGCCCTGCTCCCTATATACTGATGTGTTTTATATATTCCTGTCAGTAGTGAGGCTCTGCTCACTGTATACTGATGTGTTTTATATATTCCTGTCAGTAGTGAGGCTCTGCTCCCTATATACTGATGTGTTTTATATATTCCTGTCAGTAGTGAGGCTCTGCTCACTATATACTGATGTTTTCTATATATTCCTGTCAGTAGTGAGGCTCTGCTCACTATATACTGATGTTTTCTATATAGTCCTGTCAGTAGTGAGGCTCTGCTCACTATATACTGATGTTTTCTATATATTACTGTCAGTAGTGAGGCCCTGCTCACTATATACTGATGTTTTCTATATATTACTGTCAGTAGTGAGGCTCTGCTCACTATATACTGATGTTTTCTATATATTACTGTCAGTAGTGAGGCTCTGCTCACTATATACTGATGTTTTCTATATATTACTGTCAGTAGTGAGGCTCTGCTCACTATATACTGATGTTTTCTATATATTCCTGTCAGTAGTGAGGCCCTGCTCTCTACATACTGATGTTTTCTATATATTCCTGTCAGTAGTGAGGCCCTGCTCTCTTCATACTGATGTTTTCTATATATTCCTGTCAGTAGTGAGGCCCTGCTCACTATATACTGATGTTTTCTATATATTCCTGTCAGTAGTGAGGCCCTGCTCACTGTATACTGATGTTTTCTATATATTCCTGTCAGTAGTGAGGCCCTGCTCACTATATACTGATGTTTTCTATATATTCCTGTCAGTAGTGAGGCCCTGCTCACTATATACTGATGTTTTCTATATATTCCTATCAGTAGTGAGGCTCTGCTCACTATATACTGATGTTTTCTATATATTCCTGTCAGTAGTGAGGCTCTGCTCACTGTATACTGATGTTTTCTATATATTCCTGTCAGTAGTGAGGCCCTGCTCACTGTATACTGATGTTTTCTATATATTCCTGTCAGTAGTGAGGCCCTGCTCCCTGTATACTGATGTTTTCTATATATTCCTGTCAGTAGTGAGGCTCTGCTCACTGTATACTGATGTTTTCTATATATTCCTGTCAGTAGTGAGGCCCTGCTCCCTATATACTGATGTGTTCTATATATTCCTGTCAGTAGTGAGGCTCTGCTCACTATATACTGATGTTTTCTATATATTCCTGTCAGTAGTGAGGCTCTGCTCACTATATACTGATGTTTTCTATATATTCCTGTCAGTAGTGAGGCTCTGCTCACTATATACTGATGTTTTCTATATATTCCTGTCAGTAGTGAGGCCCTGCTCCCTATATACTGATGTGTTCTATATATTCCTGTCAGTAGTGAGGCTCTGCTCACTATATACTGATGTGTTCTATATATTACTGTCAGTAGTGAGGCTCTGCTCACTATATACTGAGGTTTTCTATATATTCCTGTCAGTAGTGAGGCCCTGCTCACTATATACTGATGTGTTCTATATATTCCTGTCAGTAGTGAGGCTCTGCTCACTATATACTGATGTTTTCTATATATTCCTGTCAGTAGTGAGGCTCTGCTCACTATATACTGATGTTTTCTATATATTCCTGTCAGTAGTGAGGTCCTGCTCACTATATACTGATGTTTTCTATATATTCCTGTCAGTAGTGAGGCTCTGCTCTCTATATACTGATGTGTTCTATATATTCCTGTCAGTAGTGAGGCTCTGCTCACTATATACTGATGTTTTCTATATATTCCTGTCAGTAGTGAGGCCCTTCTCCCTATATACTGATGTTTTCTATATATTCCTGTCAGTAGTGAGGCTCTGCTCACTATATACTGATGTTTTCTATATAGTCCTGTCAGTAGTGAGGCCCTGCTCACTATATACTGATGTTTTCTATATATTCCTGTCAGTAGTGAGGCCCTGCTCCCTGTATACTGATGTTTTCTATATATTCCTGTCAGTAGTGAGGCTCTGCTCACTATATACTGATGTTTTCTATACATTTCTATATATTCCTGTCAGTAGTGAGGCCCTGCTCACTATATACTGATGTTTTCTATATATTCCTGTCAGTAGTGTGGCTCTGCTCACTATATACTGAGGTTTTCTATATATTCCTGTCAGTAGTGAGGCCCTGCTCACTATATACTGATGTTTTCTATATAGTCCCATCAGTAGTGAGGCCCTGCTCACTATATACTGATGTTTTCTATATATTCCCGTCAGTAGTGAGGCTCTGCTCGCTATATACTGATGTTTCTCATGTACAAGGCTTTGCTGACATTTTTTCTCTTGAGTAGACACAAGAGTGGACAAAGCCAGACAGGTACATGAGATGGACTCCAGGCTCAAGTCAGAGTCCAAACATTGGGAGAATCCAGGTAAGACAGACTCTACTGTTACTTAACTATGTAAAGTCACTGGTGTCCTCAGATATCCAACTCTGCCACCGCGAGTAGTCCGGCTGAGCAGAGACATTGGGGACAAGGTACCTGGAGAAGAATTGTCTCCCAAGTGTTATCACTCAGGTCTTTATCAGACGTCCTATGTGATTTCCCTTAGATGTGTTTAGAATCTCATCTGAGAATCAGCCCGGTGGTCTGATGGGTCAGCAGTATATGAGGATCCTAGAGTTTCTCCAAGGAAAGGAAGAGCTTGGCCTTTCCACAAGCTGCCAAATGGAAACCATCTTAGTCCTGCTGCT
This sequence comes from Hyla sarda, assembly GCF_029499605.1. NCBI lineage: Eukaryota > Metazoa > Chordata > Amphibia > Anura > Hylidae > Hyla > Hyla sarda. The sequence goes on along the minus strand of NC_079193.1, from coordinate 368,442,240 downwards.
CTAAAGGGCGAAACTTCTTCTCCAAGAGCCAATGTTCTGCAAAAGGGCTCAAGATAAAGGAACCAGGGAGAAGACTACCAGATCAGTTTGATGTCAGAAGGACAACCATGATTGGTGCAAGATTTTCTGGATTCCTGTCAGCCTGAGGAAGGGTGGCATGTGTTATGGATACCTATCTACATGTGCCCATACATCCATCCTCAGCGGAATATCAGAGTGGTCATACAGTCAGGAAAAGGAGTGCTTCACTATTCTGGACCCTGCCGTTAGTATATACTCCCAGGGTGGTAGAGCCATTGTGGTAGTGGCTGTTCTTCATCTTCAGGGGATCCATGTGGTGCCGTACCCGGGCACCTGACTCCGGCTGTTTTTTTCACTGAAGAAGTCACATTCTACAAACAGTCTAAGAGATTTCCAAGAGAAAGTTCAGTCTGTCTGGACAGGAATCTCCAATATTTTTCCTCCCCGCTTGGGCTGTCAGTCGCACATGCAGGAGTCTCAGATTGTGGCTTTCCAAAAGAAAATCTCCCAATAGGTTGTAGCTTTTGACCTACGGATGTGGTCCTGCTCACAACAGATGCCTCTTGTTACGCCGAGCGCTCCGGGTCCCCGCTCCTCCCCGCAGCGCTCGCAGCGTTCTCCTGTTCGCAGCGCCCCGGTCAGACCCACTGACTGGGTGCGCTGCGATAATGTCCCTAGTCGGGATGCGATTCGCGATGCGGGACGCGCCCCTTAGCGGTGCGCACCCCGACCCGCTTACCAGACTCGCTCCCCGTCTGTGCTGTCCCGGCGCACGCGGTCCCGCTCCCTAGGGCGCGCGCGCGCCGGTTCTTTGCGATTTAAAGGGCCGGTGCGCCACTGATTGGCACATGGGTTTTAATTAGTGTGTTCACCTGTGCACTTCCCTATATTGCCTCACTTCCCCTGCACTTCCTTGCCGGATCTTGTTGCCATTGTGCCACTGAAAGCATTCCTTGTGTATCCCTAGCCTGTGTTCCAGACCTCTTGCTGTTGCCCCTGACTACGATCCTTGCTGCCTGCCCTGACCTTCTGCTACGTCCCACCTTGCTCTTGTCTAATCCCTTGTACCACGCCTATCTCAGCAGTCAGAGAGGTTGAGCCGTTGCCGGTGGATACGACCTGGTTGCTACCGCCGCTGCAAGACCATCCCGCTTTGCGGCGGGCTCTGGTGAATACCAGTAGCAACTTAGAACCGGTCCACCGACACGGTCCACGCCAATCCCTCTCTGACACAGAGGATCCACCTCCTGCCTGCCGATCCTGACAGTAGATCCGGCCATGGATCCCGCTGAGGTCCCGCTGCCAGTTGTCGCTGACCTTACCACGGTGGTCGCCCAGCAGTCGCAATAGATAGCACAACAAGGCCACCAGCTGTCTCAACTGACCGTGATGCTACAGCAGCTGCTACCACAGCTTTAGCAACCATCTCCTCCGCCAGCTCCTGCACCTCCTCCGCAGCGAGTGGCCGCATCCAGCCTCCGTTTATCTTTGCCAGACAAGTTTCATGGGGACTCTAAACTTTGCCGTGGTTTTCTCTGGCAATTTTCCCTGCATTTGGAGATGATGTCGGACCAATTTCCAGCTGAAAGGTCAAAGGTGGCTTTCGTGGTCAGTCTTCTGTCTGGGAAAGCCCTGTCATGGGCCACACCGCTCTGGGACCGCAATGATCCTGTCACTGCCTCTGTACACTCTTTCTTCGCGGAGATTCGAAGTGTCTTCGAGGAACCAGCCCGAGCCTCTTCTGCCGAGACTGCCCTGCTGAACCGGGTCCAGGGTAATTCTTCTGTAGGCGAGTAATCCATCCAATTCCGTACTCTCGCCTCCGAATTGTCCTGGAATAACGAGGCCCTCTGCGCGACCTTCAAAAAAGGCCTATCCAGTAACATCAAAGATGTGCTGGCCGCACGAGAAATCCCTGCCAACCTGCATGAACTTATTCATGAGGCCAACCGCATTGACATGCGTTTTTCCGAAAGACATCAGGAGCTCCGCCAGGACATGGACTTTGTTCGCACGAGGCGGTTTCACTCCCCGGCTCCTCTCTTCTCTGGTCCGCTGCAATCTGTTCCTGTGCCTTCCACCGTGGAGGCTATGCAAGTAGACCGGTCTCGCCTGACACCTCAAGAGAGGACACGCCGCTGCAATGAGAACCTATGCCTGTACTGTGCCAGTACCGAACACTTCTTGAAGGATTGGCTTATCCGACCTCCACGTCAGGAAAGACGCACTCCGACTCCGCACAAAGGTGAGACAGCTCTAGATGTGAACTCTGCTTCCCCACGTCTTACTGTGCCTGTGCGGATTTCTTCTTCTAACTTCTCCTTTTCAGCTGTGGCCTTCTTGGATTCCGGATCTGCAGGAAATTTTATTTTGGCCTCTTTCGTTAACAGGTTCAACATCCCAGTGACCAGTCTCGCCAGACCCCTCTACATCGCCTCTGTTAATGGTGAAAGATTGGACTGTACTGTGCGTTACCGCACAGAACCCCTCTTAATGTGCATTGGACCCCATCACGAAAAGATTGAATTTCTGGTACTTTCTAACTGCACCTCTGAAATTCTTCTTGGACTACCTTTGCTGCAACGCCATTCCCCTACCCTTGACTGGACCACCGGGGAAATCAAGAACTGGGGTACTTCTTGCCACACAAATGCCTTATGTCTGCTCCCAGTCCTACCAGTCAAATCCCTATGGCTCCTCCGATACCAGGTCTCCCCAAGGCCTATCTGGACTATGCTGATGTTTTTTGCAAAGAGACTTTGCCCCCTTACAGGCCATATGACTGTCCTATTGATCTCCTCCCTGGTACTACTCCACCCCGGGGCAGAATCTATCCAGTTATTATATACACTGATCACAAGAATCTCTCTTATCTTCAGTCTGCCCAATGGCTTAACCCTCGCCAGGCTAGGTGGTCCTTGTTCTTTGCCCGTTTCAACTTTGAAATTCATTTTCGCCCCGCTGACAAGAACATTAGGGCTGACGCCCTCTCTCGTTCCTTGGATGCCTCGGAAATGGAAGCCTCCCTGCAACACATTATTCCCCCGGACTGTCTGATCTCCGCTTCTCCAGCTTCCATCAGACAAACTCCTCCTGGAAAGACTTTCGTCCCTCCACGCCAGCGCCTCAGGATTCTCAGGTGGGGACACTCCTCACACCTCGCCGGCCATGCTGGCGTCAAAAAATCCGTCCAGCTCATCTCTCGTTTTTATTGGTGGCCTACCCTGGAAGCAGATGTTGCTGATTTTGTTCGGGCTTGTACAGTCTGTGCCCGGGACAAGACTCCTCGCCAGAAGCCTGCCGGTCTCCTTCATCCTCTGCCTGTTCCTGAGCGACCATGGTCTCAGATTGGTATGAACTTTATTACTGATTTACCTTTATCCCATGGCAACACAGTTATTTGGGTGGTCGTTGATCGTTTCTCCAAGATGGCACATTTTATTCCTCTTCCAGGTCTTCCTTCTGCGCCACAGTTGGCGAAACATTTTTTTGTGCACATTTTTCGCCTTCACGGGCTTCCTGCGTATATCGTCTCAGATAGAGGCGTTCAATTTGTGTCGAAATTCTGGAGGGCCCTCTGTAATCAACTTAAAATCAAATTAAACTTCTCATCTTCCTATCATCCCCAATCCAATGGGCAAGTGGAGAGAGTTAATCAGGTTCTTGGTGACTATTTGCGACATTTTGTTTCCTCCCGCCAGGATGATTGGGCCGATCTCCTACCATGGGCTGAATTCTCGTACAATTTCAAAGTCTCTGAGTCCTCCGCTAAATCCCCATTCTTTGTGGTGTACGGCCGTCACCCTCTTCCCTCCCCTCCCCACTCCCACGCCTTCTGGTTTGCCCGCTGTTGATGAGGTGACTCGGGACTTCTCCACCATCTGGAAAGAGACTCAAAAATCTCTCATACAGGCCTCATCCCGGATGAAGAAACATGCCGACAAAAAAAGAACTCCTCCTGTCTTTTCTCCTGGAGACAAAGTGTGGCTCTCCGCCAAGTATATCCGCTTCCATGTACCCAGTGATAAACTGGGACCACGTTATTTCGGACCTTTTAAAATCGAATGCCAAATTAACCCTGTCTCCTACAAACTCCTTCTTCCTCCTTCTCTCCGTATTCCCAATGCTTTTCATGTCTCTCTCCTTAAACCACTTGTCCTTAACCGCTTCTCTCCTAAGGTTGTTGCTCCTACTCCTGTCACCGGGTCCTCAGACATCTTCCCGGTTAAAGAAATTCTTGCATCCAAGATAGTCAGAGGTAAAAAAAAAATTCTTGTGGACTGGGAGAATTGTGGCCCGGAGGAGAGGTCATGGGAACCCGAGGATAACATCCTTGACAAGGACTTTATCTACAGGTTTTCGGGTTCTAAAAAGAGGGGGAGACCCAAGGGGGGGGTACTGTTACGCCGAGCGCTCCGGGTCCCCGCTCCTCCCCGGAGCGCTCGCAGAGTTCTCCTGTTTGCAGCGCCCCGGTCAGACCCGCTGACCGGGTGCGCTGTGATAATGTCCCTAGTCGGGATGCGATTTGCGATGCGGGACGCGCCCGCTCGCGGTGCGCTCCCCGACCCGCTTACCAGACTCGCTCCCTGTCTGTGCTGTCCCGGCGCGCGCGGCCCCGCTCCCTAGGGCGCGCGTGCGCCGGTTCTTTGCGATTTAAAGGGCCGGTGCGCCACTGATTGGCGCATGGGTTTTAATTAGTGTGTTCACCTGTGCACTTCCCTATATTACCTCACTTCCCCTGCACTTCCTTGCTGGATCTTGTTGCCATTGTGCCAGTGAAAGCATTCCTTGTGTATCCCTAGCCTGTGTTCCAGACCTCTTGCCGTTGCCCCTGACTATGATCCTTGCTGCCTGCCCTGACCTTCTGCTACGTCCGACCTTGCTCTTGTCTAATCCCTTGTACCGCGCCTATCTCAGCAGTCAGAGAGGTTGAGCCGTTGCCGGTGGATACAACCTGGTCACTACCGCCGCTGCAAGACCATCCGGCTTTGCGGCGGGCTCTGGTGAAGACCAGTAGCAACTTAGAACTGGTCCACCGACACGGTCCACGCCAATCCCTCTCTGACACAGAGGATCCACCTCCAGCCTGCCGATCCTGACACCTCTGAATCAGATTAAGGAGCTTACATGTTGGATCTTTGAGTCCAGAGGAGCTGGACACATGAAGAATATCAGATGTCAGCCAATCTGAGGAGGATGGGGCCAGTGAACTTGGGTATTTTGGCTACTCTTTAACCCACTGCCCAGTATCCCAGCGGTCCCAGAAGGCACTCTGAATATCCAGGCGGATCAGCCGAGCAGAACTATTCTATGTTCAAGCAGAGGACCCTCACTGAAGTATACCTCTGCCAAATAGTCAGCAGGAGAGGTCTACCTGATTACGACATGAGGGCTACCATAGAAAACCGGAAGGTTGCTAAATTTGCTTCTCTGAATTGCAGAAACCAACCAGACATCTTGGATGCACTGACCGTATCATAGAGAGGCCTCTACATCTATCTATTTCAGCCTCCAGTCATAAAGAAGATCCTGATTGACAAGCCAGACGTGATCCTGATAGCCCCATACTGGCCAAGACGGGGTTTGTTTTCCCTCCTGTTACAGTTGAAGGAAATTTCCTCCCCACAGGGACCTGCTGACACAGAACGGGTCCTTCATCCACAGCCAGAGCTGTTGCCTTTGACTGTGTGGAGTTTGAGAGGGACAGATTCCATATGATGGGCTCATTGGAGGAGGTGATATCTACTCGTCTTTTCAGCCGAAAGAGATTCCTTAAAGTTTACGTTCTGGAGGAGGATCGAAAAGAGGTTCCATTTGCAGTCGTTTTGCAGTTCCTCCAAAATGGATTTGAAAAAAGCCTGTGAGTGAATACATTGAGGCTCCATGTCTCAATAAATTCCTTCACAGATAGCAGATTGGCAGTCATCCAGTCATCACTTGATTCTTCACAGCACTAAGGCAGGTCAGACCAGTCATAGGTTTTCCTCAGACCAGTCATAGGTCTTCCTCAGACCAGTCATAGGTCTTCCTCAGACCAGTCATGGGTCTTCCTCAGACCAGTCATGGGTCTTCCTCAGACCAGTCATGGGTCTTCCTCAGACCAGTCATGGGTCTTCCTCAGACCAGTCATGGGTCTTCCTCAGACCTGTCATGGGTCTTCCTCAGACCTGTCATGGGTCTTCCTCAGACCAGTCGTATGTCTTCCTCCGGTGGTGGTGTCTAAGCCTCTCCCGAGTAAGTCGACCTGAAGTGATTGTCCTACAAGTTCTTTCCTGATTGCGATAACATTCTCACACAGGTTTGGATAAAATACAAGCGCTCTCCTCATGAGATCCCTTTATAAGATTTGTACCAGAGGGAGTCCTGCTGAAGGTGTCATCTGAGATGACATCATCAGGGAATTCGCTTGCTGAAGTTCTTACTGCATCCACTGTTGAGGAGGAAGAGTTCTTCACCATCTGGATGGGTCTACAGCACTAATCTGCTACCACAATAGAACCAAGACATTCGGGGTGGAAGAGAATCTGTTCATACAGTTGCCGATGTGGTAAAGGAAAGAAAGGTGTCTAAAGCTACCTTGGTGGAATGGCTTAAGTCTACGATTCTGAATGCCAGTGAGATCACAGGAGTTGAGCCACCAGATTTCATCATAGCTCAATCTACACTCTAGACAACCAAAGTTGGGGTCCAGCCTCTGGCATGTCGGTGCTCTATGCCGTGTTCAATTAAGTATCCCCCCTTATGTTGCTATACAGCTCCCTTCTGTGCTGCCTGAAGACGAAATGGAAAGGGAAAATTTGTACTTACCGTAATTTTGCTTTCCATGAATCTGAAGGCAGCACATACAAACCCTCCCTACTATAGGTCATCTTTTTGCATCAGAACTGAGTCTATTCAATAACACAAGTGGATGAGGTTCTGATGGATGGTTATAGCCAGGCTTGGCCTGAGGCTTGTTAATTCTCTTAATTGTTTGCTGGGTGGGCGGTCCTGGGATGAACTGAAAGGAGCTATTAACCCTTCTGTGCTGCCTTCAGACTCATGGAAAGCAAAATTACGGTAAGTATAAATTTTCCCTATAATACTGCTCCTATATACAAGAATATAACTACTATAATACTGCTCCTATATACAAGAATATAACTACTATAATATTCGTGGTAGAGAGGAGGATGAGACCGCACCACTATATCACGACAATTCTGCAGCGCAGTAACTGGAAGGACAGGTGATATCCGTAGTACAAGGATAAATAGGGGTGCACAAAATGAAGCAGAAAATGTACAATATCCAGGAATGTAGGTCAGTAGAAATAACGCTTCAGCACTCACCTATGTTTTAAATCCTTTATTTGGGCATCAAATCCAGAGATAACCGCTGGCCAGGGGTGGGGAGGGAGCGAGGATGCCGCTCCCGCAGCGGCATCCTCGCTCCTTCCCCACCCCTGGCCAGCGGTTATCTCTGGATTTTATGCCCAAATAAAGGATTTAAAACATAGGTGAGTGCTGAAGCGTTATTTCTACTGACCTACATAACTACTATAATACTGCTCCTATATACAAGAATATAACTACTATAATAGCAAATTGAGAAAAAGGTTGCTTCTGCACTCACCCTTCTGGCGCTGCTTCACTGTGTCACTGAGTTAGTCCATGTACGGCCGGCCGCTGTACGGGAGATGATACGGAGAGATTGCTGCAGTCGGAGCTGAGCTGTGACAGCTCAGCTCCGGCTGCAGCGATCTCTCCGTATCATCTCCCGTACAGCGGCCGGCCGTACATGGACTAACTCAGTGACACAGTGAAGCAGCGCCAGAAGGGTGAGTGCAGAAGCAACCTTTTTCTCAATTTGCTATTTTGGACATTGTTCTCTCCTGCTTTTTTGCACCACCCCGCTCCATACCTCTGACATCCCCTGTCACAGTGTACACACTCCCGGATATTGTGGGTGACCGCGGTGCGGTCCTATCTCTCTATCTCCCCTCCACATAACTACTATAATACTGCTCCTATATACAAGAATATAACTACTATAATACTGTTCCTATATACAAGAATATAACTACTATAATACTGCTCCTATATACAAGAATATAACTACTATAATACTGCCCCTATATACAAAAACATAACTGCTATAATTTGACTTGTCTACAATCTCTTCATCATGTACTCATGTAGTGAATACTTTACACATAATGTAACATCTCCCTATCTGGTATTGGATGTTTTTTGCTGGTTGTATAGTGTCACTTCCTTGCAGTACATGAATACTATTGCTATAATGGTAGCATTTTATTGCAGAGCACAGGATTCGGTGGTTTTATTTGCCTGTTTTGGAGTCGTCTCAGCGATGTCTTTTTTTTCCTGATTGCTGCATCGAAAAACAATTCAAATTGGATAAGTGAGTGAGATGGGGAAGATTTCCAAGCTGTAAGTTTTTATCTCAGCAGGCATCCATCACTCGGAGCGCGGAGATCATTCCTCTATGTGCTCAATCCAGAGTTAGTGCTTTTTACTGCCCAACAAACCTACAAGAAGACTAATAATGAAAGCTGCCATTTGTAGTCTCCAGATATGAGGTTTATTTATACTTAGAGAACATTTTAGGATTATCTGCTGAGATGAAGTTCTCGAAGCAAAAATGCCTGGTAGACAACTATCCGGAAAAAAAAAAAAGGGTGACCTACTGGGTATGTGACCTAAAAGGGCAGTGACCAAATTTCCTAAAGGGAGTTAGGAAATTCCGCTCAGAGATTCCACATTGTATTCAATGGGATTCTGTTGCACTGTGAACACAGCGGAATTTCCATGTTTCTGTCACAGAAATTCCGAATTCTGTGTCCGCAGAAAGAATGAACCTGTAAATTCTTTCTGCAGACTCCGCATGGAATACATATGTGTCTATGAGATGGCAAGTTCCCACGCGATCCTAGCCCTGGCATGCTATGCCAGTGCCAGCAGTTTGCGGAATGTCCACGTGGACATTTTCCGTGCCAACATTCCAAAATGTTAACATCACCTTATAGTTTTGCAAAACCCGAAGAGCTTAACCCCTTAAGGACGCAGCCCTTTTTCACCTAAAGGACTGAGCCCTTTTTCGCAATTCTGACCACCGTCGCTTTATGAATTATTGACGCAAAAACGCTTTTACCGAATATTCTGATTCTGAGATTGATTTTTCGTGACATATTCTACTTTATTTTGGTTGTAAATTTTCAGCGTTACTTGCATCCTTTCTTGGTGAAAAATCCCCAAATTTCATGAAAATTTTAAAAATTTTGCATTTTTCTAACTTTAAAGCTTTCTACTTGTAAGGAAAATGGATATTCACAATAAATGTTATTTTTATTCACAAATACAATATGTCCACTTTATGTTGGCATCATAAAATGGACATATTTTTGCTTTTTGAAAAAATGAGAGGGCTTCAAAGTAGAGCAGCAATTTTCAAAAATTTCATGAAAATTGCTAAATCTGAAGGGACAGATGTTACAGAACTACAACTCCCAGCATGCCTGGGCAGTCCAGGCATGCTGAGAGTTGTAGTTTGGCAACATCTGGAGGGCTACCGTTTGGGCACCACTGTAACAGTGGTCTCCAAACTGTGACCCTCCAGATGTTGCAAAACTACAATTCCCAGCATGCCCAGACAGCCTTTGGCTGTATGGGCATGATGGGAGTTGCAGTTTGGCCTTCCTATTGGTTGCCACAGTAAAGATCATTTTATTTTCACTTTCATTCCCCCCCCCCCCCCCCCACCGTCGCTTCCCTACCTGAGCCAGGATCCAGCAGTCTCCAGCGAAGATCCGGGGTCCCCAGGCATCTTCTCCTGCAGGTACCGGCCTCCATCTTGTTCCCACGATCCCCTCGACATTCAGGCGTGGGCAGAACAGGGGCTTGCTATGGCAACCCACTGTCCTGCTCTGCCATTGGTCAGAATCAGTTCTGACCAATGGCAGGGGATAGGAGGAGATCGCAGCTCTGCAACCTCACTCATAGCCCTCAAGATGATCAGGGCTGTCCCTGACAGCTCCGATCATCGCTATTTTCCGGGTGATCGGGTCACCAGAGACCCGATCAGCCCGAAATAGCAGAAAATCGCATGTCTGAACTGACATGCGATTTTCTGTGATCGCTGATATGGGGGGGTCTCAGAACCTCCCTGGGCGATGTGCCGGGGTGCCTACTGAATGATTTCAGCAGGCATCCCGATCCGGTCCCCAACCGGCTAGCGGCGGAGACCGGAATTCCCACGGGCGTGTCCATAGGCCCTCAGTCCTTAAGGACTCGGGATGCGGTGTCCAGAACAGGTTAAAGGGGCTCTCCACTGGCCAGCTAGTTCCAAACGCTGTGTGTGCATGCTGTTCAGCTACGCCCCTCATGATGTCAGGACACGCCACTGAATGCAAGTCTTTGGGAGGGAGCTTGGTGACCGTCGCCCCTCCCATGAACTTGCATTGAATGGGCGTGGCCTGCCATCATGAGGGGAGTGGTCAACCTCCGCAATGCGCACACAGCGTTTGAAACTAATTGTTCCGAGTGTTAGCCAGTGGAGTATCCGTTTGAAGGGGTACTCCACTAGTTTACAACTTATCCACTATTCACAGGATAGGGGATAAGAGTCTGATAAGTGTCCCAAAAGATCGGACGGTTTGGATCTCCAGAACCGGGCCCATCTCTCCTAGTGCATGTGCATACAAACTACTTGCATTGTCTGTGGTACTGCTGAACTTGTGTATCTCCAGCGCTTCCATAGACTGTGCATGGGCATATGCCGACATGCCACTCCATGCACAGGAGGAGACAGGGCAACATTCTGGAGATCGCAGGGGGTCTCAGAGGTTGGAACCACCCCCAGGGATCAGATACTTATTCCTTATCCTGCGGATAGTGAATATGTTATAAACTAGAAGAGAACTAGTGGAGTTGGTGACAAATTATTAAATTAATCAAGGCCAAAGGCAGGAATCCCTGCTTATGTTCATGTACGATGTATGGTGCCTTAGACTACTGCATACGGTGCCACATAAAGTGTGTACTGTAGGGTGTGGAGCATCTTTGCCAGTAGAAAATAAATGCAATGTCAATCCAGCACAGGAAGTTGATGCAGCTTCACATCACAATTTCAAATTTTGACACGTTTCGAGTGCATGCGCTCGAAACGTGTCAAAATTTGAAATTGTGATGTGAAGCTGGCGCGTTGTAGTTTCACTATGGTGTAATACAAAGCCGCATCAACTTCTTGTGCTGGATCGATTGCATTTGTTTTCTGCTGGTAAAGAAAAGCCTGAGTGTGGATCCATGCACCCAAATTTTTTAGGTGAGTTAGACGTGCATTGCTCGTATTTCAGTGTATGGCGATGCATAAGTATGCATCACCGCTCACTCATTACTGTACATTCACCGGTCCGGGAACTCCCGGAGGAGAGCAATGATGCTGTATGCATTACCCCTCACTCACTAACTTCATTCGTTGGGCATTCTACAAGATGTTGGTGACTACATCCAGGGCTAGTGCAAGGATTTTTGCCACCCGAGGAAAAAGCTAATTTTGCTGCTCCCTTTTCTCCTCCCATTGACATGCCCCACATTACTACTGGGGTGACACACTGTAACACACCTCCTCCTCATGCAATCCCCTTACTACTGAGGAGACAGTTTTGTGGCTGTCAGGACCTGGAGAAATAACTTTTTTACCGTGGGCAGAACGGCGCCTCAATCAAGAGAGCTCTCTAGGTAGCTGCCTATTTTGCCTATAGGTGGAGCAGGCCCCGACTACATCTGTATTGTTTCTCTCCCTCCCATCCTAATCTCCTCTGCTCCAGTGATGATGAGAAACATAACCAAATGTTTATACAGCGCTACTATTTCTGCTCCCCTGGGGATGGACATCTGAGAAGTTGCCAACCAAGTCACCCAGCAAGGAAGCTTCCAACAGAAGATCATGCCTTCACTTCAAGGATTGATGATTGGATGCTCCTCAACCCGTCAAGAGTCATCTGCAGCAACTGTGACCCAACCATGGTAGCTATCGCCCCAGTGCCTACCTTCAGGGTATTGTTCTTGCATATACTGTTAAGGATCGCTTCTGATTTGGTCTTAAAATGTGAGTGACTGCTGCTGTATACTGAGTGCCGGCACAAGGAATACGCACCAGACAGAATGTTGGTATAATATCTCCTCCTCAGCATACTGGCTAATGAACTCCCCCAAGGAGTTCTGTTTATTGCTCGGAAGTACATTAGTTTTTACATTTGACAAAAAGGGGAGGTTTGTTACCACATCAAAATCATCATGTTATGTTTTGATTGGTTATTTGAGTTTTGTGTCTGTGTATATATTAGCATATTTAAACATCCACATCTCTCTCTTGGCCAAAGTTCACTTATACTGCCCTCTCACTCTCATTCTGGAAAATTCCAGATTTCTCGGCCCTTCTATACAGTCTATATCTTTCTCAAATATTTTGTCTTTTGACTTCTCATCTTGGTCCTTCTGGCGTCATCCCAAGGTCTCCATCTTAATCATGAGCAGATAGCAAGCTGATTTATAGGTTAAGGGTGGGTAACAAATATCTTTTTGCAGCATTAGCAATGGCATATAAGTATTAATTATTGATCAGCAGTCAGAATCATTTTAATCAATTTATAAATTCCCGCCTAAAAAGATATTTGTTAACTCCTTCAGGACGAAGGATGTACATGTACACCCCTCGCCCGGTCCCGGTGTTTAAAACGGGGTCATGCCGTGACCCCGCATCACACCGGGTTGGTCTCGGCTGCTAACGATAGCCGGGACCCTGGGCTAATAGCTTGTGGCACCGATCGTTGTGCCACGTGCTATTAACCCTTCAGACGCGGCAATCAAAGTTGACCGCCGCATCTGAAAGTGAAAGTAAAAGCTTCCCGGCAGCTCAGTCAGGCTGATCGGGACATCACAATAAAATCGTGATGTTCCAATCATCTAGGACGCGAGCAGAGACCCCCTTACCTTGCTCCGTCGCATCCGATCGGCGTTTCATTGCTCCAAGCCTGAGCTACAGGCTTGAGCAATCAAGCCCCTATCTCACTGATCCATGCAAAGCTATGGCTTTGCAGGGATCAGCATAAGAGATCATTGTGTGCAGTGTTATAGGTCCCTATGGGAGCTATAGCACTGCAAAAAAAGTGAAAAAAAAAAGTTAGCAAAAGTCATTTAACCCCTTCCCTAATAAAAGTTTGAATCACCCCCTTTTTCCCTTAAAAAAAAATGTGTAAATAAAAATAAAATAAACATGTGGTATCGACGCATGCGAAAATATCCGAATTATAAAAATATATTGTTAATTAAACCGCACGGTCAATGGCGTATGCGCAAAAAAATTCCAAAGTCCAAAATAGCGTATTTTGGTCACTTTTTATACAAAAAAATGAATAAAAAGCGATTGAAAAGTCCTATTAATACAAAAATGGTACCGATAAAAATTTCAGAACACAGTGCAAAAAATGAGTCCTCATACTGGCCCGTACATGGAAAAATAAAAAAAAGTTATAGGGGTTCGAAGATGAGAATTTTTAACATAGATTTTCCTGCATGTAGTTATGATTTTTTTCCGAAGTACGACAATATCCAACCTATATAAGTAGGGTATCATTTTAACCATATGGACCTACAGAATAAAGATAAGGTGTTATTTTTACCGAAAATGGAAGCTCCCAAAATTTACAAAATGACATTTTTACTTTAATTTTGTCGCACAATGAATTTTTTTTCTGTTTCGCCATGGATTTTTGGGTAAAATGACTAATTTCACTGCAAAGTAGAATTGGTGGTGCAAAAAAATAAGCCATCATGTGGAATTTTATGTGCAAAATTGAAAGTGTTAGGATTTTTAGAAGGTGATGAGAAAAAAATGAAAATGCAAAAACGTAAAAACCCTGCGTCCTTAAGGGGTTAAACGTACGTGACATCTTTCCCTACAATATACTCTTTCTAACAGTCTCAGGTTCAGGTGCGAAAAAGAAAAAAATGGGTATGGGATGCTTCACTGGTTTGAGACGAGTGGCTCCTTATGAACCACCGCCCTTTGCACCCAGACTGATCCTTCAACTGGGACTCATATACAGTATTAGCCCTACTCTACTAGAATTAGTAATAAGCACCAACACTACTATATGTCAGTGAATGCAATCTACATTTAACCCAATGAGACATCAATGGTTTAAAAACAGCACTTCTAAACTGGAAAAAAAAACAGTCCAGTATGTTCTACAGGGCCTGACAAGTAGTTAAAGCAAAAATTATGCAAAACAGAAAAGTGACTGAACAGTATCTGTGAGCCAAAGAGCCAAATAAGCTATACTGAGGAGAGAGAAAAAACAAACCAACACAAACAGAAAAAATTAAGAAAAAATTTGGAAAAAATGGCGCTCTTAACAGAGAAAATACAGAGAGGAAGAGAGAAAAAACAAACAAAGGTTATCAGCCCTCAGGGATTAAAAGCACCCCGGAAGAGACTGTAGTTTATCTTTTCTGATTGTTCCCGTGTGAGCAGGAGTTCAGTGCTGCAGCTGTGGATGTGGGCTGCCATTCCCTCCCCCTGTTACATTTCCTTGAAAATAATATAAGCAGGTTTACATACTCCAGAATTTCCATTAATCTGGCAATATTTTGCATTTACCAAATGTATTACTGCAAATATTGATTACCTTTATCCCATAAAATTTGAGAACATCCTGTTGTTAGGAAGAAATGTCCATGAGAACAGAGGTTAGTATGAGCATCTTTAAAACTCTATTAAATGTTAGAATCACATGTGTTATGGTTGATACAGTGTACAGCTTATATACAGAGTGGGACTATAAAATATATGTTTGTGTATTGCACCATTTCATTTTCTATTAAATAATCATTTACCATTTTGGTATTTAGGGTTAAGTTTTGAATGTATCTGCTTAAACATGGCTACCAGGATCAAAATGGAGACTCATGTCTCTCCACTTCATTCTGAGCCAATCAAAATCCATGACATATTTAAAACAAAATATATGACCTATTTACCCCCCCCCCATTTCCGTGAGTCAACAGGAAATTGACTCAACCGAAATGAAGAAAAGGTAAAGTGCTCCCCATTATCATGTATTGGAGAACATACCTTTAATTTAAAATAAATGGACCACAAATTGTGTGTACTTTTACGACAAATGCCCAATGTGCAAATATAATTATGCAACTTCACTTTCAGTGTATTAATGTGGATATTAGTTGTAAACCATTAATGAATATGTGTGCTAATGATGGCGACAATCATTTAGATGACCACAGTATAAAAAACGTCTCGATTATTGATTTTTAAGAAACGTGTCTCTGTAAAGGCTCTAAGCTGCTAGTCCGGCACCTTACACCTCAGATGTAATGTACTAAGCTTCTATTTTTCACTTTAGTTACAATTCAGTTATTATTCTTATTATTCTTATTAAGAATTACACTTGACCTTGATTTGGTACAAACTGCTATGTAATGCTGATAAGAGATGTCCACAGTGAGCTGAAAAAGAAAATGTTTACATAAAGCTTCAAAGATGTGGCAGGCAAGTTCTCCCCTTGCTACGCCCCCTCCTCCTTTGCTACTTAGATTATAGAGGGATGTCAAGTGTTAAGGTATACAGCTCTGCTGCTTTTGGAGATTTTTTTCTCTATCAAGAATTATTTAGAATATATATATATATATATATATATATATATATATATATATATATGTTAAAATGTACCTCTAATTTTGCCTCACACACTCATTTTCATTGTATCCATGGTCACAAAATCAGTAGTCAGACAAGGACATACTTATATTGGCCCTCCTTAGGCAGTTAGATGAAGTCTACTCATAGTCTCTGAAACAGGTAAGATGATTCTAGTGGGTGTTGGTCAGGTACCTTTAATGTTTTACCTAGGTCACAACAGATGCAGATAATGAAGTCTGCACAAACCCTCTTTTTGCATTGTTGAATCCTGAGGCCACCCAATGTATGGACATGATTACACACATAGCTTCCTTCTGCTTAGCGTATTAGGCCTTGTATGTTTCCTTGGGGTTCAAGACTGCTGGCACACACAGTTTGTTACCAACTCTTCAGATGTCGTTTGCCCTGTACCACCACATTCTTCTTCCATTGGTCTCTCTCAGCATGTATTGCCAGTTCCTGTAAGAGACTTAACCAGAAAAAGTCCACAGTCCCCATCCACCTGTACACTTTGCACCAAAACTGTGAGGGGACAGAAGCACTGCAGCCTTGGCATCCTCCTTCACCGTTCAGTCCCCTTGGCATTTGAGGTTGTTTCCTTCATGTTTGTTTGATCTTCATGATGGCTACCTTCTCTAGCAGCTCTAGGACTTTGAACACTCGTATTTCAAACTACAATTTGGTTTGCCCAAGGATTCAAGAAAACCTTTCTCTTATAGGCCCATATTTTTGGGCGGTATTAAAAGGGTACCGATACTCATTGTCTCATACCTTCAGATATCTTACATATCTCAGTGAATACCTTCAACTCCTCCTTCTGAACCACCAGCTCAGATCGAGTGGTTTATTGCAGTAGAACTCCATTCTGCGTGTGGTCACCATTTATCCTGTCCTATTTATTACATCTTTGCATCACTTGGAACAAGCTTACATTTATGACTCAGCATCAACCATGGATTCTCTGATATTTTATCATGGCTCTTGAATTCTTAACCTCATAATTTCAAAACAATTTAAACATAATCTGAGAGTAGAAAAGCTACCAAAGAGAGAGAGGGGGGGAAAAAGAATTATCATTATAAAGTTATCCACTCAAACTTTACATTATTCAAATAAATGCAATATAGAATGTATACATATATCAGATTGTGTATGCAGGTATTGTAAACCCACTCAATTTTAAACAGTAAATATGTATATATGTATATTTCCTTCAGGTCTAATGTGATTTTTGTGTTTCAGGAGAGGAGGCTGTCATTCTCCCTATAGGCCCCACCTTTCTCCTCTCACTCCTCTATGTCACCAGTAACCGCCCCTTTGAGAAGGGCATTGTGCTCTCCATCAGGTTTGGTCAGTCTTCAACAACTCTTGAACGTCTAGTATCTGACTGGATTTCTGTGTTACTTTACATCAAGAAACATACAAGACACATGTAACATGTAACAATACCGACATTTACAAATACTCAATGTACTACACACAGGGCACACATTCTCACCAAAAATGTAAAAGAATAAAAATAATATACAGAGCTCTTTAAAAAAAAAAAATGATAATAATAATAATTGGGAATCCTTCAATGTGCATAGTTTATAATTCTATAAGCCATTAATTGATTTTAACTACTTAGGTAATATTTATCAATTTAAATAGTGATCACTTTTTTATTTATTGTATACCTTATTTTATTCTTCTTGGCCAAACTTCTTCTCTTGTTACTCCTGTAATATAATCAGACAATTAAAGGGGTTCTCTGGTGCTTAGACATCTAATCCCCTATCCAAAGGATAGGGGATAAGATGCCTGATCGTGGGATTCCCGCCGCATGGGACCCCCGTGATCTTGCACGCGGCACCCCATTTATAATCAGTCCCCAGAGCGTGTTCGCTCCGGGTCTGATTACTGGCGACCACAGGGCCGGCGGCATGTGACGTCATGCCTCCGGCCCCGTGTGACGTCACGCTCCGCCCCTCAATGCAAGCCTATGGGAGGGGGCGTCACACCTTTGCATTTCTCTTTGCCCTTTGCCTATTTGTATAACTGTATACGAATACCGTATATAACACTGCTGTATAGAAATACTTCTGTCCATCAACCATCAGTATATTCCAAACTTTCAACTGCCTTAATCTCCTCATGCTTTTCCTTCTTCACATGCTTTTCCATCCAAACCTAGAGTCTCTATTTTGTTTCTCTCTCTAATCTTATCAAGCTACTTACAACAATCTGCTCCAACCTCACCTGTCTCATCACTTGCACACACCATTAACTCCTGGACCAAAACCACCAACTTCCTCATCACAATGCACACAGCCATTTGCCCCCTCAAAATACCATATCCAAAGCCACCAAGGAGCATTCTTTTAGGAGATAATGAGACAATCAATCCTACTCAACAACTTTGTTTACAACACAGACACAGTCTTGAAACTTATTTGCACACTCTGCACACTCATACATCCTTCCTTTGGCACAACTCAGTCACCCATTTCTTCAGAGATAAAACATTAGGGCTCAATTAACTGACACATTTAAATACAGTTCTACCTTTTCATCTAGGTCTGGCTGCATCTAAGTAGTGAGGACCGTGCAATTACCCTATTAACAAGATCTCTCAGAGAATAGGTAGGCCATACAAAATTTGTCTCCTGATAATATTCTTCTGGTACAAAAAAGAGACTGGCTGATACACAAAAATAAAATGCCAGAGTAATTTTTTTGGCTCAGGTCCAACACAAAACAAAAACAAAAAGAGGATAAAATAAAATGGATATCAGCAGTGCACTAAAAAGTTATTAAGGAAACTATAAAAATATACTGGAGCAGCAGCCAGCAGTTCGATACACAAACTGTATCACTTGATACATATACTGGACTGAAATCACACAATAGCAGTACGATTTCACACAAAATTTACTTGACTGATACAATACAAAAATATGTCAGAAGTACATAATACAAAAAATATTAGTGGCACATCATTATCTACCAGAGATTTAAAAAAAAATAAAAAAATCTAAAATCTATGGCACTTTTAATTCCCTTGACCGTATCCACTGAGTAGATCTAAAAATGTCAAAAATCAAAATCCAAACAAAAACATTTTCCGAATCAAAAATGTCTGTTAGATTTCCTAAAGCTCAAAAATCCAAAAGAAATCTTACTAAGATGTGCATTTTCGATGTTGAGGTTGGCAAAAAGAACATTAACACCAAATGTTATGGTTGGCAAAAATAACATTTTACTGGTTCTCTCACAACTTCACCTGATTTGCTAAACTGTGGACTAGACTTAAGCAGCAGCAGTCAGTCACCTGCGACTAGAACTCCTTTGTAAAATTGAGACCACAAAGGGGGGAAGATTCCCTGTCGCTAGGGCTAGTCTTGGAAGGTTGACAAAAACCATCTCAGGTTCCCAAAGCTGCCCAAAATACACAGATAAGCTACAGTTTCATAATGAAATCAGCAGACTTACCATGTTCTTGTGGAGATTAGACTCCTAGTTTTGACAGCTCTGGGTCACCGGGAAAGTGTTGGTCCACTAGACTTGACTCTTCCCTCGAGTGTGGTCCAGGGAACAGAATCCAACTTCTGACACCAACTGTTAAGGATCGCTTCTGGTTTGGCCTTAAAACGTGAGTGACTGCTGCTGTATACTGCTGAGTGTCGGCACAAGGAATACACACCAGACAGAATGTTGGTATAATATCTCCTTCTCAGCATACTGGCTAAGGAGCTGCCCCAATGAGTTCTGTTTATTACACGGAAGTACATTAGTTTTAACATTTGACAAAAAGGGGAGGTTAGTTATCATGTCAAAATCATTGTTATGTTTTGATTGGTTATTTGAGTTTTGTGTCTGTGTATATATTAGCATATTTAAACATTCACATCTCTCTCTTGGCCAAAGTTCACTTATGCTGCCCTCTCACTCTCATACCGGAAAATTCCAGATTTCTCTGCCCGTCTATATCTTCCTCAAATATTTTGTCCTTTTGATTTCTCATCTTGGTCCTTCTGGCATCATCCCAAGGTCTCCATCTTAGTCACGAGCAGATAGCAAGCTGATTTATAGGTTAAGGGTGGGTAACACATATCTTTTTGCAGCATTAGCAATGGCATATAAGTATTAATTATTTATCAGCAGTCAGAATCATTTTAATAAATTTATCACTACCACCTCTACGTTGATTTATTGGGAACTCTAAGGGGTGCTGAGGGTTCCCTGCAGTTTTATTTAGACAAAGTTAATGATAGCCTACATAGTTTTTTTGCTTGTCGGAGATGCTCCAGTTTGGAAACGGGAATCAAACAGGTAATAGTTAGTAGGGAAGACTCTGTGCGAGCGAGGAAAGTCCTAAACAATTCAAAATGTCTATAGCTGGAGAAGGATGAATTTCATAAGGGTGCAAGGCAGAGGTTTTATCTCTCCTTTTTAAGGTCCACCTGGACCAGGACAACGGGTTGGCCTAAACTCTCTTGATTGACTCACGCACTCTTCCATAAGTCTTGGATCTTTCACTATGCATGGGTCACTAGGGAGTGTGGCACATTCAGGCCTAGTTCTATCCCATGCAGGTCCCTCCAGTACTGGCTTGGGATCTTTCAGGCTACCTTGAGACTTATTTAATATATGAATGATGGAAAGATGTCCTACCTAAAATGTGACCTTTATTAGGTATAAATTAAAATATATAGAATCAGGTCTGTGGTGATACAGAAACCAACAAATCACAGCGCTTGATAACACGCACATAGCACAAATCATCCATGGTTATATTCAAACCAGATATATTGTGATATATCACAAGTAGCTAATACTGTCCCCTATGTCAAGCATGTCAAGACAGATTACTCCCCCAACAACATTCTGTAAAAACGAGTAGAATCCCGACGTGTTTCCTTCCTAGCAGTATATGGGGCTTATCATGGGATTCAAACAGGAAGAGGTAAAAATACAGAACAAATATTTGTGAAATGACAGCAATAATAGTGATATAGCAGATGTGGGTTGGAGCATGTCCAAATAGGTCTGCAATTGGACCACGCACTCAGGTCCCTATGGGTAGTGTAGATGAGTAGCCCTATCAATAAGGTCTACCAAAGGACCCAGATGTTGCATCATTACGTCCCCTTGTGGTCCCTGAAGGGGGATGGGATAGAGGCGATCGGTAGATCAGTGTGGGACCTGTGTGGGACCGAGAATTGGTAAGTAAAGTTTTTTGTTTTTTTTCCTTTTTTTCTGACCTCATGTCATGTTGGACAACCCCTTTAAAAGAAGCACAGTTCATCTTTATTCAATTTTTTTCAAATGTATTTCAATTGTACCTTGCATACTGCATCTTATAATTACATGACCCCTTTTACTGTGCCACCATAGCACCCAGAATTTTATATCATACAGTATAATATGGCAATATATGTCTTCAGTATTATTATTATAAAGATTTTTTTTTCTTTTACTTGTGTTGGATGAAAAAATTTGGGATGCTACCTCAGCCTAGACATGCAGCTCCTGTCCTGGGAAATGTCGAATGATAAATTACCATAGTCACGCTCTTCAAACTAAGCCATACTGATGAGAGAGAGAACACCACGAATGGTGGGAGGGCATGAAGGAACAATATCCTACAAATTGGGCTGATTTAAATTAGTTGTGGCTTAAAAGTAGAACAGAGCCCTAGGTGCTAGAAATGCAGAAACCAGAAAAGAAAAAGATAAGAAATTCTCCTGTTGATTGTACTTTGATTTTTGAAATTGATGCCGAATGTTACCTTTGGTTTAATTTATGCCTTTTTGGATTCCTACACAAAAGACTATTGTGAACATTGAAATAGCTCCTAATGTTACAAGGAAGTGCTGTAGGTGGCGGCGTCTTACAAATCCAGACTATTAATTAATAGTTTCCAAATTAGCAGCTTATTTGAAATTTGCTGCTTGTCACTTGACAACTCTTTAAGGATTTGAAAGACATGAAGGTGTTAGGTGTCAGAAAATGAATATTTTCTTGTTATCCGGGATTATTCTGCTCTGCAGGTACAAAACAACACAGAAGAAAGACAAAAAAAGCAGAATAGTCTTATAACAACTCCTGGCAAACATGAGGATGCCCTCTAGAAGCAAATACAGGAATCACAGACACAAAACAAATGTTTAAGCGATGAAGGCTTCATGAATTATAACCTCAGACTCGTAAAAGCCATTTTTTTTTAATGGAACACATGAAGATGAGGTAAAAGTTAAGGAATCACTCAGTGTTGATAATATACTTCTAGAATCTCTTTGTATATGTTAAGATCAGGAGGAAACATTTGATAAGTTCTAATGACAACTTGTTTTCCTTTAGTCCTAACAGGAGCACAAGTGGGGTATTAAAGGGATACTCTGCCCTTACCCCCGCAATCTCCCTGCTGCACCTCCCTGCGGCATCCGTTTAGAGTGTTAGGTGCAGCGTCTGAGCCCCAGAGGCTTGTGACATCACAGCCATGCCCCCTCAATGCAAGTCACCCGTGCCCCGGCGGCTGAACCCCCGTGATAAGACATCTTCTCCCCTATCCTTTGGATAGGGTATAAGATGTCTACGGGCGGAGTACCCCTTTAATAATCCTCGTGAACAACCAGGACAGGTGGAAAAAATACTTATTTAGCCCCAATTAAGTGCCCCACCCCTCCCTATGATAACATAATGTGCAATTACAAGAAGAAAAATAAAAAAAAACACATGAAGGGATATTTGTATGCTGCTGTTGGGACTAAGGGAAAATAAATTATCATTAGAAATTAAGAATTCCCTTATGTCCTACCTAGCAGTACATGTTGGGATGTAACAAGAAGAGAACCTATGAGAGAGGTTCTCCCAGCTGTACGGAGTTCATAATAAACTTCCTAAAGGTGGTGTTTTCTGAGCCCCTTAAGTTTAGCCTACTCTTAAATTTAGCCTCCAACTCTTAACAGAGGTGAAGTGAGAACTCCAAGAGGCCACTGCACAGATGTACTCTAGGAGAATAAAGCTCTGTTTGCTGTAGAAATTGCTACCACTCAGGTAAAACTTTGGGAGAAAAACCCTGAGCCACAAATGCTTCTCTGGTGGCCTCCTTTATCAACCTACTCAATGTAGGTTTGGAGGCTTTTTAGACGCTTGTTCTTGCCACAAAAAAAAAAAAAATGGAACTAAAAGGTGGTCAGCTCTTCTGAATTTTTAGGACCTCACAGGGTAGATCTTCATACATCTAGCAATGTCTAGAGTTTGCATAGATTTTTTTCCTCCTCTGATGTTGGAGAGAAGTACAAAACCAAGAGAGAAATGACCTGATTGGTATTAAGGATGGCACCTTAGGGATAAATGTAAGACGTCATAAAAGAACAAGGTGTAAAAGCAGGTACCGTATTTTTCGCCGTATAAGACGCACTTTTTCTTCCCCAAAACTGGGGGGGAAAAGTTGGTGCGTCTTATACGGCGAATACACCCCTATCGCGGCGGTCCCTGCGGCCATCAACGGCCGGGACCCGTGGCTAATACAGGACATCATCGATCGCGGTGATGCCTTGTATTAACCCTTCAGACGCGGCGATCAAAGCTGACCGCCGCGTCTGAAGGGAAAGTGACACTAACCCGGCTGTTCAGTCGGGCTGTTCGGGACCGCCGCGGTGATCCTGAACAGCCCGACTGAATAGCCGGGTTTGTGCTTACAGGACACCGGGAGGGACCTTACCTGCCTCCTCGGTGTCTTCTCCGTTCAGGGATCCCCTGTATGGCCGGCGCTCTCCTTCCTCGTCATCACGTCATTGCGTACGTGCGTCGGCGTGCTTAACGACGTGATGACGGCGACGGAGAGCGAGGACACCCGGCCGGCAGCAGAGACGTTCAGCAGCAGAGCGACGGGGACACGGCGACAGTGATGGAGCGACATCCAGGGCAGCGGTGACGGGTCCGGAGCGGCGGGGACATGTGAGTATTACCTCCTATGCAGTGGTCTTCAATCTGCGGACCTCCAGATGTTGCAAAACTACAACTCCCAGCATGCCCGGACAGCCAACGGCAACATCTGGAGGTCCGCAGGTTGAAGACCACTATTGGGTTCAAAATCTTAAATTTTTAAGATTTTGCACCTAAAAATAGGGTGCGTCTTATACGCCGGTGCGTCCTATAGGGCGAAAAATACGGTAACTCTTGAAGCTTCCCCATTTTTTAGCCATTGTTATGGCAAGTAGAAAGGATCCCTTCCCTGGCAAATATTTTATGTCCAAGCTCTGAAGAGGCTCCAAGAGGGGAGACCATAACCCCACGAGCACGACAAATGGATCCCAAATGGGCAGGTTTCAGGATTCTAGGTTTTAGCCTTTCGGCTCACTTTAAGGAATGCAACAATGTTTTCAAGACCTTTGAAGAAATCCTTCGAAATTCTAGTAAGGACTAATCCGGTTTTCAGGTTGAGATTCCTGTCGTGTACTCCTCTGATCTGGTAATTTGGCCTGACATGTTGTTGAACCGATTATTCATACAAGCCATCCTTTGTAGGACTGATCAGCCGCAATTCCAGACCATACCTGTATTGTTGGAATAGAAAAAAATACATAGAAACCCCTTAATTCAGGGTAAAGTTGGCCATCTCTGTATAGCAGTAGGCCCTCTTCCCTCCAGTAGGTCCCTGAATGTGTACTACATTTATAGGTGCTGATGCTGATATAAACAATCTAAGAACAATTTTTTCAATCAATATGTTGATAATAGGACATAGGGTGGCCAACCTTCTTCAGAAAGCTTACATAGATATCAATTTAGGGCAGGGCCGGCGTTAGGGGTAGGCAAACAGGGCATTTGCCCAAGGCCCCCATCCACCAAAGGGCCCCCTCCAGCTTCCCTGACTCACATGGGTTGGGAAAAGTGCATCAGCAGCAGCCTACAGCATTTGGGAGTGCACCTCGCTGTAGCTGATTACTGCTAACGGCAAAGGTTCACTCCACACTGTGTGTGCTGCCGATGCTCTGCTCCTTTAACCTCCCCCCTTCCCCAGGCTCCTCTCCTCTTCCATCTTCCTGCTGCTGGTGTAACACAGCTGAGCAGTCAAGACTAAGCTTATAGCCCTGCATTGTGTATGAGTGACCTGTATGCTTTATTGTGTATGTGTGCAGTGTGCAAATGTGTATGAGTGACATGTATACTATATGTTTATACAAATCTATAATGTGTTTATGTATTTGTGAATATCTTTATGTGTTTACAATAGTAGAGCTGGTCTGGCACTATCAGTATAATTAGGCAGTGTTCACATATAGGGTGTGCAAAAACATTTACCGCTATCTACACATCTATACATTCAGGGTGGTGCTCAGTAACAGGGCATCAAGCAATCATAAGGCAGATTGAAATAACGGCACTCACCCACTGTAGATGATTATTATACTTTTTTCATTTTTGGTGCATAATAAAAATGCAGTGGGGAGCTGCGCACCAACGGGCAGGGGAGCGGCAATCAGCGTACTGCAGCAGCTCTGCCGTCTGGAACGCAGCAGTGCCCCTCCATACCCAGTGGAGCGACACTACACAACCTTGTAAGGCCCATTATTATTACAAATCACACATATGTATGTATGTAAATTTAAGAAAAGGTGTGATTACGCCATAAATATGATCAGTAAATGTAAATGCTGCTTATGGTGATATTTACACAACCCCATTTGAGCAGGGCATCAGTTGTATAATATTGCAGGCACCTGCGAGTTATGGCGCAGGTGTAATTCCTCTTCTCACACTGCACTGCAATAGTATAGCAGTATGCAGAAACAGCCCACTTACTGTAAGGTACTATACAGTGCTGCGTCTGTTCCCAATAAAGGTCTGACCATTACTGTCCGCTCCCACCATGTGTGACCAATCCTGCCCACTCCCTGCCACATGTGTGTCCAACCTCGCTAGCTTTTGCTATTATTTATGCAAATAACTCCATTTACATTATCCACCAGCTTTTCTAGGCTTCTGAATGGCCCATCTGCTTAGTACAGCAACCACATGGCCACCATTGCAGGGATAAATAAATTATTTCTGAAGTTTGCATGTGCATAAAGGGATTCTGCTATAAGCAGATATGCCATTCAGGAGCATGGAAAAGTTAGGTCAGATATTCTCATCTAGCTCTTCTATTCTCCTGAATTGCATATCTTTATATAGCTGGATCCATTTATTCACATGCAAACTTTAGAAATCAAATGATTCCTTAAATAGCGGTCATATGGTTGCTGTTCTAAGCAGATGTGCCATTTAGGAGCCGGAGAAAGCTGTGTGTGACAGTCAGACCCTGTAAAGACTCTTTACTCTGTAATCATTACAGGGTCTGACTTAGATTAGACGGCAATGCATTTTTAAACTAAATCCACAAAAAGAATAGACATGTCTGTTCTTTTTGTGGATTCCGGAATCAGGATTTCTATGGCAGAAACATGTTTTTGTCCCGTAACTTCCACCATGTGAACAGTGCAGCAGAATTCCATTGAAATCAATAGGGATCGGCTGCAGCTGAATGTCCGTGCAGAATATTCCTGCGGAATTCCGCACGGACATTCCGCTGTGTGAACATATACTAAATATGTTTAGCGACTGCCACTTGCCTTCTGTCTGGCTCTGCAGCTTGCCTGAAGCAGCTAAACATGAAAAAAAACAAATGCCCCGCCCAGTGCTCGGAACTACAGGTCCCAGGCGTTAGGTGAGATGAATTCCACACCACTGTAGTGCCACTTCTGCCTTGTAAATAAGCGCTGTCAGAATCCTTCAAAGCTCCTTCATCTGACAGCGATAGAGCGTCATTTTAACCCCTTAAGGACCAGACCAATTTTATTTTTGCATTTTCATTTTTCCTCCTCGCCTTTTAAAAATCATAACTCTTTTATAATTCCATCCACAGACCCATATGAGGGCTTGTTTTTTGCGTCACCAATTGTACTTTGTAATAACATCACTTATTTTACCCTAAAACGTACGGCGCAACCAAACAAATATTATTTATGTGGGAAAAATTGAAAAGAAAACCGCAATTTAGCAAATTTTGGAAGGTTTTGTTTTCACGCTGTACACTTTTCGGTAAAAATGACATGTTTTATTTATTCTGTGGGTCAATACGATTAAAATGATACCCATGTTATATGCTTTTCTATAATTGTACCGCTTAAAAAAAATCTCAAACCATTTTGACAAAATTAGTATGTTTGAAATTGCCCTATTTTGACCACCTATAACTTTCTCATTTTTCCGTATCTGGGGCGATATGAGGGCTCATTGTTTGTGCCATGATCTGTAGTTTTTATCAGTACCACTTTAGCTTAGGTTTTACTTTTTATACATTTTGTATTAATTTTTTGGGGAATAAAATGTGACAAAAAAAAAAGCATCAATTTAGGATTTTTTATTTTTTTACGTTTACGCCGTTCACAATATGGGATAATTAACAATATATTTTAATAGTTCAGACTTTTATGCACGCGGCTATACCAAATATGAGTATTAATTATTTTTTTTACACTTTTTGGGGGTAAAATGGGAAAAACTGACATTTGACTTTTTTGGGGGGAGGGGGTTTTTCAATTTTTTTTTACTTTTTTATTTTACTATTTTTTTTTTTTTTTATGCCTTAATAGTCCCATAGGGGACTATTTATAGCAATTGCTAGATTGCTAATACTGTACAGTGCTATCGGTCATCTTCTGCTCTGGTCTGCTCGATCTCAGACCAGAGCAGAAGACACCGGTGCCAGGTGAGGGGACCTCCGGCTGCCATGCTGGATGATCATATCCCTGCGGCAGCGCTGCGGGCAATCCGATCATCCATTCAAAATACCGCATTGCCGCAGATACCGTGATCTGTATTGATCGCGATCACGGATGTCCGCCATTACCGACGGGACCCTGGCTGCTGATAGCAGCCGGGACCTGCAGCGGTGCTCGCGATCATGGCGACTCGTAAATGTAAGTTTAATGATGAGTTAAGTACCACGTCATCATGACGTACATTTACGTCCATTGTCGTTAAGGGGTTAAAGACGAAAAAAATCCAGCTGTAAACTTTCTACAAGCGGCTTTAGTTACCATGGAGCATATTAGCACAATTTGTTTTGGAACATTGAACAAAATAAGAATAGACTATTTTCTAGCGTAAGTTAACCCCTTAAGGACTCAGCCCATTTTGGCCTTAAGGACTCAGACAATTAAATTTTTACGTTTTCATTTTTTCCTCCTCGCCTTCTAAAAATCATAACTCTTTTATATTTTCATCCACAGACTAGTATGAGGGCTTGTTTTTTGCGCGACCAGTTGTCCTTTGTAATGACATCACTCATTATATCATAAAATGTATGGCGCAACCAAAAAACACTATTTTTGTGGGGAAATTAAAACGAAAAACGCAATTTTGCTAATTTTGGAAGGTTTTGTTTTCACGCCGTACAATTTCTGGTAAAAATGACATGTGTTCTTTATTCTGAGGGTCAATACGATTAAAATGATACCCATTATTATATACTTTTATATTATTGTTGCACTTAAAAAAAATCACAAACTTTTTAACCAAATTAGTACGTTTATAATCCCTTTATTTTGATGACCTATAACTTTTTTATTTTTCCGTATAAGCGGCGGTATGGGGGCTCATTTTTTGCGCCATGATCTGTACTTTTTTTTGATACCACATTTGTATATAAAAAACTTTTAATACATTTTTTATAATTTTTTTTTTTATAAAATGTATTAAAAAAGTAGGAATTTTGGACTTTTTAAATTTTTTTTCGTTCACGCCGTTCACCGTACGGGATCATTAACATTTTATTTTAATAGTTCGGACATTTACGCACGCGGCGATACCAAATATGTCTATAAAAAATGTTTTTTACGCTTTTTGGGGGTAAAATAGGAAAAAACTGACGTTTTACTTTTTTATTGGGGGAGGGGATTTTTCACTTTTTTTTTACTTTTACTTTTACATTTTTTTACATTTTTTTTTACATTTGAATAGTCCCCATATGGGACTATTCATAGCAATACCATGATTGCTAATACTGATCTGTTCTATGTATAGGACATAGAACAGATCAGTATTATCGGTCATCTCCTGCTCTGGTCTGCTCGATCACAGACCAGAGCAGGAGACGCCGGGAGCCGCACGGAGGAAGGTGAGGGGACCTCCGTGCGGCGTTATGAATGATCGGATCCCCGCAGCAGCGCTGCGGGCGATCCGATCGTTCATTTTAATCGCGAACTCCCGCAGATGCCGGGATCAAATCGCGGGCGTCGGCCATTGCCGGCGGGTCCCTGGCTGCGATCAGCAGCCGGGATCAGCCGCGCATGACACGGGCATCGCTCCGATGCCCGCGGTTATGCTTAGGACGTAAATGTACGTCCTGGTGTGTTAAGTACCACCTCACCAGGACGTACATTTACGTCCTGCGTCCTTAAGGGGTTAAAGAAAGAAATGTCAACTTCAGCAGAACACAAGGAAACTCATGTGAAATGAGAAGACAGCTGTATAATGTTTAACTCCTTCGTGTCAATATCCATGTTATTGTAGTTATTAGGCTAAATTTACACTTTTTTCTTGCAGTTTTTGAGTGTATTCAAAAGGAATAGGAAATATAAAGGAAGGACTTACACTTCTCTTTCCTGATGATTTCATTTCTGGCTCTGGCTCATAAACAGCAGTGGCAGTTTTACAAAAAATGCCAGAAAAAAAGCTACTCCACTGATGCCTACTACCTTTTCCAGCCAAGACACCACACCCTGCGCCAGCTACTACACTGATACCTACACCCTATGTCAGCCAATACACCGATACTAACACCCTGTGCCAGCCACTACACCTATATCTACACCCTCTACCAGCCACTACACCAATGTTTACACCCTTTACCAGCCACTACACCAATATCTACACCCTGTACCAGCCACTACACCAATATCTACACCCTGTACCAGCCACTACACCAATATCTACACCCTGTGCCAGCCACTACACCAATACCTACACTCTATGCCAGCCATTACATCAATGTCTACACCCTGTGCCAGCCACTAGACCTAAACTTACACACTATACCAGCCACTAAACCAATACCTACGCACTATAACAGCCACTACACTGGTGCTTTCACCCTGTGCCAGCAACTCCGCCGATTTCTACACCATGTTCCAGCCACTAGACCGAGCAGATCCCCATAAGGGACAAGAAATTTATCCTCTGTTATACCTTGGGTCTGGTAATACTACCCTATGGGAATCTAGAATGGTATTTTATGTAAGGGCTGTGATATCATCAGGAAAGATGGCCACCTGGATTACACATCTACCACACTGTGATATCATCAGGAGGGATAGCCACCTGGATTACAGTTGTCAGAGGAAAACCTTTTGGCTGCTCAGAATAATATGACACAGCTTCTCAATCTGGCAATGTATGCAGAGCTGTACGTTACAATATTACAAAGGTTTATTATTTAACTAAACTGTAACCACTGATGGAAACAATATCATCTTCCAGATGTCCTTAATGCACAATATTGGAGGAGGATTTACTGAATTGTCTGTGGGACGCCAGGATCATGGAAGAAAGTGCAGGATCTCACAGGTAAACTCACCAGATTGTTTTTGACAGTGGAGCAGGGCCTGTTCGGTATACTCTTCCAGATTGATGAGCCAAAATTTAGAAGACAATCTTATCCTTAAAGGGTACCTCTCATCAAAAAAACTTTTGCTATATTATAGATTAATGTATGCAGAATAACTTTACAATTGCATGTTATTAAAAAATATGCTTCTTTCTATTTAATTTTCCACTTTGAAGAAATGACCACTAGGGGTCTCCCTACCAGTCCTGGCAGCAAGCATTCAGACTCATGCTGGAGTCCTAAACACTAAGAGCTGCCAGTCTGCTTTGTTCACAAAGGAGAACACTCAGAGCTGCCAGCCTGCTTTGTTCACAGCCTGTTTGGCTGTGAACAAAGCAGGCTGGCAGCTCTGAGTGTTTAGGACTCCAGCATGAGTCAGAAATGCTTGCTGACAGGACTGATTGGGAAAAATTCAATAGAAAGAAGCATATTTTTCATTAACATGCTATTGGAAAGTTATTCAACATTCATTAATCTAAAATATATCAAAAGTTTATTTGATGAGAGGTACCCTTTAAAGAGTACCCGCCGTTAGCAAAAACTTTTGATATATGTAGATAATACCTTTAAATGGATATTTCTAATATACATTGGTTAAAAATGTGTATATTTGTGGCTGGAAAAATGCTGTCTCTGCAGTTATTGCCTGTGTGTCAATATGAAGAGTCCAAATGAAATAAGGGCAGGACAAGCAGGGCTCTGTAAAGAATCCTGGCTTGTCAATCATCCTGCTGTGTGAGCCGGGAACATGTCACAGAGCCTCACTGTATAGAGCCCTGCTTATCCTCAGTGTACAGAGCCCTGCTTGTCCTCAGTGTACAGAACGCTGCTTGTCCTTAGTGTACAGAGCCCTGCTTGTCCTCACTGTACAGAACCCTGCTTGTCCTCAGTGTACAGAGCCCTGCTTGTTCTAAGTGAACAGAGTCCTGCTTGTCCTCAGTGTACAGAGCCCTGCTTGTCCTCAGTGTACAGAGCCCTGCTTGTCCTCAGTGTACAGAGCCCCGCTTGTCCTCCGTGTACAGAGCCCCGCTTGTCCTCAGTGTACAGAGCCCTGCTTGTTCTAAGTGAACCGAGTCCTGCTTGTCCTTAGTATACAGAGCCCTGCTTGTCCTCAGTGTACAGAGCCCCGCTTGTCCTCAGTGTACAGAGCTCTGCTTGTCCTCAGTGTACAGAGCCCTACTTGTCCTCAGTGCACAGAGCCCTGCTTTTCCTCAGTGTTCAGAGCCCCGCTTGTCCTCAGTGTACAGAGCCCTGCTTTTCCTCAGTGCACAGTGCCACACTTGTCCTCAGTGTACAGAGCCCTGCTCGTCCTCCGTGTACAGAGCCCTGCTCGTCCTCAGTGTGCAGAGCCCTGCTCGTCCTCATTGTGCAGAGCCCTGCTTGTCCTCAGTGTACAGAGCCCTGCTTTTCCTCAGTGTACAGAGCCCTGCTTGTCCTCAGTGTACAGAGCCCTGCTTGTCCTCAGTGTACAGAGCCCTGCTTGTCCTCAGTGTACAGAGCCCTGCTTGTCCTCAGTGCACAGAGCCCTGCTTGTCCTCAGTGCACAGAGCCCTGCTTGTCCTCAGTGCACAGAGCCCTGCTTTTCCTCAGTGTTCGGAGCCCCGCTTGTCCTCAGTGTACAGAGCCACATTTGTCCTCAGTGTACAGAGCCCTGCTTGTCCTCAGTGTACAGAACCATGCTTGTCCTCTATGTACAGAGCCCTCCTTGTCCTCATTGTACAGAACCCTGCTTGTCCTCAGTGTATAGAGCCCTGCTTGGCTTTTAGAGCGCAGAGCCCTATATACCTCCAGAATTATTTCATATCCACTCATTTCACCAATCACAACAGCTATAAGAAATAATGGTTATCAACATAGCGAAAGATTGAGATAGGAGGACAATTCTCCATTTGATCATATTTTTAGTTTCTTTTATTAAACCTAAAAAAAAGTTCTTATCCTGGTAATGATACCACTGCGCCTGGGATTTATAATATTGTCTAATTGTTCGGTAATTACATATATTTACTGCACATTTTCTAACAGACATTGTAGAATGCAGTGCATACCATGGCTCATTTCTTATGACTATTTCTTTGTTTGAGCTGATATTCTTTGTATACTGTTTATTTTATAATAAAGCTTTAAAAAAAAATACTCAACTGGTTTTATACTTTCATTGTGTCCTACAGAGTTGCATCTTATCTACACCGAAACCAGACATTTTATTTTTTTATTTTATCTCTGAGAATTTTTAAAATGACTGAGAAGATGAAAAGAAGGTATTAAAAGAAAACTCTTTTTGTCTTCTTTCAACCCAGTCAGCCATGCAGTGAAAAGAAACATTACAGAATATGATGATCGCAGCCGAAGGAAGAAACATAATAAAAATGAATGCACAAGTGGAAGACAGCGAAAGGCTTGAAATACAAGAAAACGGCACCAAAGCTGGATTCTAGACGCCATGCAAGATCAACAACAAAACATCAGTCATTTCTGCATTGAATCATATACAGAGTTTATTTTTATAATTGACACCTAGCCTGATGGAAATATGGGTCCCATACTGGAGCTATGGGACTGGAGTATTGAAATTCTACTGGACTTAGTGCTGCATTTTAAAGGGATACTCTGTCCCTAGACATCTGATCCCCTATCCAAAGGTTAGGGGATAAGATGTCAGATCGGGACCCCCGGGATATTGGCTGCAGGACCCACCTGTTGCGGCTTCCAGAAACGCTGGAGGCTTCAGCTCCCGACCACGGTGACGTGAGATCGTGACGTCACAACTCCGCCCCCATGTGACATCACGCCGCTTAATTCAAGTCTATGGGAGGGGGCGTCACAGCCGTCACGCCCCCTCCCATAGACTTGGATTGAGGGGGTGTGGCGTGACATCACACGGGGGCGGAGTCGTGACGTCACTATCTCACGTCACCGTGGTCAGGAGGCGTTAGGATGAGAGCCTCGAGCGCTGCCGGAAGCCGCAACAGTTGGGTCCTGCAGCAGAGATCCCAGGGGTCCCGATCTGACATCTTATCCCCTATCCTTTCGGTAGGGGATAAGATGTCTAGGGGCGGAGTACTCCTTTAAGAAAAGCAAGGGGCAACTATCAAAACTAGGGAATGTCAAAATCTTACTTAATCTATTAAACCCCAGGCAGACTGAACAACATTTCTACAGGAGTTTGCAGCATTGTCTATCCTAACCCTAAAACTCCAGTTAAAGGGGTACCCCGGTGGAAAACAATATTTTTTTTCAAATCAACCGGTGCCAGAAAGTTATAGACATTTTTAAATTACTTATATTAAAAAATCTTAATTCTTCCAGTATCTATCAGCTGCTGTATCCTCTAGAGGAAGTTGTGTAGATCTTTCCAGTCTGACCATACAGGAAACGCACAGCCTATTTTCATTAAGTGTCCATGTGTGGTGCTTCTCAGGTAAGGCACAACATAACCATACTTTCACATGGAGAAATTAGCTTGGAGCACTCACCTCAGACACCAGGTTCTTTAAGAAGTAATGTCTTTATTCACATTGTAGATGGAATGTACAGCAGGGATGTGGGAAGATGGGACAAGGGTGGGTGGGTTCATCCGTTGGGCGACGGTCCATATTGTGCTCTCTGTGCTTCGTCAGGCTGACACGGACCGTCCCCAACCGGCTTAACCCACCAGCCCTTGTTCCATCTTCCCACCTCCCTGCTGTTCGTTCCATCTGCAATGTGAATAAAAACATTACTTCATAAAGAACCTGGTGTCCGAGATGAGTGCTCCAAGCTAATTTCTCCATGTGAAAGTATAAGTTACAAATCTGTTTAACTTTCTGGAGCCAGTTGATATGAAAAAAATAGTTTTCCACCGGAGTACCCCTTTAAGATGTCAATGCTTGTATAAATGACTGCCTATCAGTTTGGAAAAGAGCTTCTTGGTCCTATGGACAAACTCAACTTTTCTCAAGCAGTCCATCGAGTCTCTCACAGATTGGGTCATGGTCTGGATTCAATATTCCATGCATTAAATATAGTTACATGGCCAGACCATAACACGATCTACATAAACAAAACAAATGGATAAAATATAGGATTCTTATAGGACTAAGTCCCCAGTGCAACAATGGTTACAAGATAACAGAACTGGTCTTCACCTATAGCAGGTGCCTTTCCTGGGTCCCAACAGTCTCAACACTACACAGAAACCCCTTACGACCTATTGTATGGCAATCTGACAGTGGTAAGAAAAAAACATGCTGTACAAAGCATTTATCAATACGGTAACGTAACAAGATTAAGAATTTCAATTTAATATGTAACAGGTACCAGATGATGATGAAATGGATGATGGCACAAAAAATTATGGTAATGGCAATCAAGAATGAAGCAGACAACATTGAGCAGAACAATCACAAATATTGACCCTAGCTAGCTATCCCTTATCTTCTACTAGAACTTTACCTGATCTCTAACCTAACACCAGATACCAATAAGCAGCACTGTGGGTGAAAATGTCCCTGTGTCACCCCTGGTCTATAAACCTTCCCCAGCAGAACAACAAGCAGGCACTAGGACCCAGAAACAAAAGCAAGTCTTAGCAAAAAACTAAATAACAGAAACCAAACAAGGTAAACTGATTTTCAAAGAACCAGCTTAAACGTTCAGATACAAGGACTAGAAAAGAAAGAAGTAATAAACAACTAGAGATACTCAAACAAAAATAGACTAGAAGAAGGCCTTAAAAAAAGGCCACAAAGAGCACTAAAAACAAATGCACAGAGCATATACTATAGTTCACACCATACTGTAAAAATCATGGAACTTCAAAGAAAGGCTAAACAATCAGGAAATCCTGCAAACCCAGAAATAAGAAGTCAAGAAAAGCTGATCCAGAGTAATTGATGAGCTGTGAGACCGTTTGCATGGCAGCTGCCCCAAACCAATAGAAAGCACAAGAATAGCACTAACACCCACAGTACTAGCCACAATCAATAGAGACTGGGATCACTTAGATTGGTCCCTGTGTCCTTTGGAGCTCACAATCTAAATTCCAAATTAACTTATTACTAGTGATGAGCGGAAGAGCCTATATTCGAATTTGTGATGTTTTTTTAGCGAATATACGGACGCATATTTGCTATGTTTGTTCCCTTTTTTTTCCATGCAAAAATTTGTACTGAAATTCACATGCACGATTATAACTTTCACCTAAAAGAAGGGAGGGATCAGTGTCCTCTGGAAGTGCCGATATTCACAAATATTTGCATATTCGCATATACGAGATGCTCGCGCTCCACACAGACTCACACAGTAAATAATATTGGAGCCTTCTTTGGACCACAAGCTGGAAGCAGGGAGGGATGATCACTTTTTTTTCTACACAGTACACGGGATCGTCGTTCCACGAGCTTGGCCGAGCTCAACTTTCTTCCTCTCCCCGACCAAAACCTTTGCCTTCCATGTAACTTTGGAATAAAATTACCTCTTCTTTGGCATGAAACCAGGTGAGTGCTTTCTATGTACCTTCTTCCTCGCTGTACACATAATTGTTGTCATGTGTACTGTGAAGAAAAGAAAAAAAAACAAATATTCATCATTTTGAATATACCGTATTTATCGGGGTATACCACGCACCGGCCTATAACACGCACCCTCATTTTACCAAGGATATTTGGGTAAAAAAAGTTTTTTACCCAAATATCCATGAAAAAATGAGGGTGCATGTGTGCGCGTGTATACCCCGATATACCCCCAGGAAAGGCAGGGGGAGAGAGGCCGTCGCTGCCTGCTTCTCTCCCCTTGCCTTTCCTGGGGTCTAGAGCGCTGCTGTCGGCCCTTCTCTCCCCCTGGTTATCGGCGCCGCTGCCCGTTCTGTCCCCCTGACTATCGGTGCCGGCGCCGATAGCCAGGGGGAGAGAAGCGGCGCCGACAGCCAGGAGGAGAGAAGGGGCAGCGGCACCCATTGCCGGCGCCGCTGCCCCGTTGCCTCCCCCCATCCCCGGTGGCATAATTACCTGAGTCGGGTCCGCGCTGCTCCAGGCCTGAGTCGGGTCCGCGCTGCTCGGGTCCGCGCTGCTCCGCTGCTCCAGGCCTCCGTCGTTGCTATGCGCTGAACGGCGCGGCGCATGACGTCAGAGCGCCGCGCCGTGCATAGCAACGACGCTGGGGACCGGCGTCGTTTCTATGCACGGCGCGGCGCTCTGACGTCATGCGCCGCGCCGTTCAGCGCATAGCAACGACGGAGGCCTGGAGCAGCGGAGCAGCGCGGACCCGACTCAGGTAATTATGCCACCGGGGATGGGGGCAGGCAACGGGGCAGCGGCGCCGGCAATGGGTGCCGCTGCCCCTTCTCTCCTCCTGGCTGTCGGCGCCGCTTCTCTCCCCCTGGCTATCGGCGCCGGCACCGATAGTCAGGGGGACAGAACGGGCAGCGGCGCCGATAACCAGGGGGTGAAAAGGGCCGACAGCAGTGCTCTAGACCCCAGGAAAGGCAGGGGGAGAGAAGCGGGCAGCGACGGCCTCTCTCCCCCTGCCTTTCCTGGGGGGTATCGGCGTATAACACGCACACAGACTTTAGGCTAAAAATTTTAGCCTAAAAAGTGCGTGTTATACGCCGATAAATACGGTATATCGCTATATTCTAAATATTCGAGAAATTGCGAAGTGCTGATATTTGCAAAAAAAAAATTGCAATTTGAATATTCACGCTCAACACTACTTATTACCACTTGGGGGTATAGGAGAAAAACTGAATGTCCAGTGAAACCCTCACAAATACTAGAAGAACATGCAAAAACTCTGTAATCCATGCTGCCCTAAGATCATCTTTACAACAACTCTGATGAATGAGCTGCCTATCGCTTCAAGGACAAAGGTTCTGCTTTCTGCTCCGACAATAGAATGACATTTAAAGGAAAACAGTCAGCCTGATCACCCAC
The DNA here is from genome assembly GCF_029499605.1 of Hyla sarda. NCBI lineage: Eukaryota > Metazoa > Chordata > Amphibia > Anura > Hylidae > Hyla > Hyla sarda. The sequence goes on along the minus strand of NC_079193.1, from coordinate 368,404,947 downwards.
CGTAAACCCAGAACACTGGGTTATAGAATGGGTGACCAGGAGTGCACAGAGGGGTCACTTACAAAATTGTGTCCACTTTTTACGGAGATATTGGCTTGAGAAGTAGCAGTAAAAAAGAAGGGATGATCCCGCACTCACCGCGTCCATCGCTGGGTCAAGGAAGGCACATGGAAGGAATGAGGGTGAAGAGGAAGACGGGGGCTCAGAGGCAAACACCGGTGGTTTCGTGCTAATTAGCAAGAAACCACCGGTGTTGGCCTCTGAGCTCCCGTCTACCTCTTCACCCTCACTCCTTCCATGTGCCTTCCTTGACCCAGCGATGGACGCGGTGAGTGCAGGATCATCCCATCTTGTTTACAGCTATTGCTTGTGCTTCTTTTTCTGATCCGTGCACCACTAGTTACCATCCTTGTATTATTTTATTGTTTAGTTGCATCCATATATATTTTTCCCCTGCCTTCATCTTATGAATGAATTATGCCTCCCCTGTAACTTTTTTTTACTTGGATTGGCTTGAGAAGACCAGTTACTCAATCCAGTGAATTGCGCGCAGGAGCCGGCTAGCCGTCTCTGCCTCCGTCAGGCAGCTCATAATACCTCCCCTGCAATGTGTATATTCGTTATCTTCGACTCCATGTCCTAGTGATGTGGAGTCACTGGTCACATGAGCGCTGCACTATGTCGGCAGAGCGCTTGCGCTTGAAGATTATGTCCAGCTCTCACATTCTGATGACTTCCCTGCTGAAAGCGCTCAGCACGGCGTGAATGCGCCGATTCTCGCTACACCCGCTACATCAGGACATGAAAGCTAGACATAATCTTCCAGCGCAAGCGCTCTGCCGACACGTGACCTGTGACTCCATTTCACTAGGACATGGAGTGGAAGATAATGAATATGCAAATTGCGTGGGAGGTATTATGAGCTGACTGACGGAGGCAGAGGCGGCCAGCTGGCAAAGCCCCGCCTCCAGCGAGCAATTCACTTGATTGAGCAACAGATCTTCTCAAGCCCATATCTCCATAACCAGTAGGCAAAACTTAGTAAGCGACCCCTTTGTGCACTCCTGGTCACCCACTCTATAACCCAGTGTTCCGGGTTTGGGGTGAGGAATCAGGATGACAGTTTTTCTTTAATGGTCCAAATAACAAGAATATTAAATTCTGTAGTCACAAGTTGATCTGGTGGGTGAAGCCGAGGTCAAAATATCCATCAGAATGTTTGCAGAATGACATGCAACATGGACCCTGCCCAATGTCACCCCCGTGGGATGTCCTGATCTGCTCATTCTGCCAATAAAGAACAAAGTTAGCTGTACTGTGCAGTGCAGGATTTCTCCTGATCTATGGAAGGCTGCAGTCATTGAAGGGGTTGTCCGGGGAGAAGAAATGTCTTCCCTTTTCTGTCCCTTGGTGCTCCACTTCCTCCCTTGACACTTCTCAAAAGTATACCTTCTGAGACTGGAGGGGGCAGGTGCCAAGTCACAAACTTCTTGTGTGGGTCAAACCACGGCCGCATGTCAAAGATGTGAAAAATATTGCCGCAACTTGGTGCAGCTATTGGACATTTTGTGCGAGCATAGTTTTTCCCACATGCAATAAATGCAACTTGTTACCCACCGCTTTTCATCTCGGTGCGCATACTTCTGAGACATGCCAAGGGTGCAAATGGAGCACCGGTGAGGGAACAGGCAATATCTTTTCTGCTACCCAGACAACCCTTTAAACCTATTCTAAAGAAGTTCTCCATGGACACAGACACCGAAAATATCTCCAAACCTGCCTCTCCTGTCTGTCTTAGGAACTTATAGAATAGGTGTTACGCACCAACTAGACCCTCGTTTGAATTGATAGGTTCCCTTCTTTCAAAAATTGTAGTTAATGCCATAATGTGGATTATTATATTGTGTTAACCATTTGTGCTTAGAAGTGGTTGTATTCAATTGTCAAAGTTTGATGCGAGGGACAATAGGGCACTTTGCCAAATTGTAGTTGAAAACACATCTTTGCGCAGAGTGTACCTAATTGTTTTTACTGGAAATGGCGCCCTTGAACTCTGCAGTCCTTTAAGGGCTCTTGTTTTGTGTTTTATGTTTTTATTTAGTTTTTTGGCAACAATCCTACAAAGTCGACAAAGTCAAGCTTTGACTTTTGACCACAGCTTCTTCTGTCTGCAGAAGTTTTGCTGGCCTTTGCTTACTGAGATATGATCAAGGACACAGTAGACCTCAACATATCCATCAACTCGGCAATGCCCCTACCAGTTGCTCCTACCAGTCATGCACCATTTGGCTGCAAGACTGAGAAAAAAATGAGGTTCTACTGTTTTGACCTTATGTAAGATTAGATGTGTTTAGGTTGTTTTGTCCAACCCCCATAGATTCTTATAAGGTTCCACGGTGGACTAGATGTCATTCAATATAGGCAGAGCATTTCAGGTATAATATGGACCCAAATAATTCAGCCATATCATATTCATCTGAAGATAGACTTTGGGGCCATTCACACTTCCTATTTTTCAAGTGGAATAACGTTCCGGAAGTTCACTGCCTAAAATACAGTGCAGCAGCCTCCCGCTGTGTTCAATGGGATTCTGCTGCACTTTTTATACATAACGTAAAATTACAGACCTCAATGTTCATTCTTTCAGCGGAATATGCTCAGGAATGCATTGCCGTCTATGGAGATGGCACATTGCCAAGCAGTTCTAGCGTTGGCTGGTTCTGTCGACGCCTTCCGCAAATGGAATTTCCGCCTACTATTTCTCCAATCAGAGCTTCCATAGTGTTAATGAGCCCTTAGGAGAGCCATGACATGAGAAGAGATCTGTCTTCAGAACCACATACATTGTATGTATGAGGGGGAAGGGTTTGGGTTTTTAGAGCACTGGGCTGACTTTTCATTGGAGTACAAACTCTATTCTACGGATAATTTGCACCTGAATGGAAGGGGGTCTGCTGTGCTGGGGGAGAGAATCCTGGAAGGGGTGGCTGAGTATTTAAACTAGGTGAGTGGGGGGAGGATAATAAAGCAAAGAAAGCAGACAGTGGGATGGATAGGTTAGAGAGGGGTCAGGACATAATGGCGGGTGGAGAGGAGTCCTGTGGGGGGAGGTTAAGAGCAGTGGATAAGGAGATTCATGCGTTACAAACCAGCTGTAAAAATAAATGTAGCCCGAAAAATTGTAATCCCAATAATTCAAAAAATTCCATTAGCCCCAATAACTCAATAACTACAATAAGCCCCATTAACTCAAAAAATACCGTTAGCCCCAATAACTTAAATAACAACGTTAGACGCAATAACGCAAAAAATCCCATTAGCCCCAATAACTTAAATAATAACGTTAGACCCAATAACTCAAAAAATCCCATTAGCCCCAATAACTTAAATAGTACAATTAGCCCTTATAACTCAAAAAATGACATTAACCCCAATAACTCTGAAAATCCCATTAGTGAGACTATATGTGTAAAACTTAATGGAAATGTAAAGTGTATGTTCACAAATGCCAGAAGCCTAGCAAATAAAATGGGGGAGCTTGAGGCCTTGATACTGGAGGAACATATTGATATAGTTGGGGTCACTGAGACATGGCTGGACTCCTCGCATGACTGGGCTGTCAATCTGCAGGGGTTTACATTGTTTCGCAAGGATAGAATGAACAGAAAAGGTGGTGGAGTCTGTCTGTATGTAAGAAGTGGTATGAAAATCAGTGTGAACGATGCCATAGTGTGTGATGATTCTGAGGAGGTGGAATCACTGTGGGTAGAATTACAAAAGGAGGGAAATACTGAAAAAATAATATTTGGTGTAATCTACAGACCCCCTAATATCACTGAAGAGATAGAAGGTCGGCTGTATAAACAAATAGAGAGGGCCGCCCGGGCAGGTACAGTGGTAATAATGGGAGATTATAACTATTCAGATATAGATTGGGGCCGGGGGTTGGCTAAAACTACAAAGGGGAGAAAATTCCTAAATTTATTGCAGGATAATTTTATGGGCCAGTTTGTGGAGGACCCAACAAGAAGTGATGCCTTGTTGGATCTGATCATTTCCAACAACGCAGAGCTGGTTGGTAATGTAACTGTGCGGGAAAACCTTGGTAATAGCGACCACAATATAGTTACTTTTGACTTAAAATGTAGAAACAAAGACAGGCAGGGAAGGCAAAAACATATAACTTTAAAAAGGCAAATTTTCCTGGGCTGAGGGCTGCACTACAGGACATAGACTGGGGGAGGTGTTCTCAAATACTGATACAGAAGGTAAATGGGACATCTTTAAATCAACTCTAAATAACTATACAGCTAAATATATACCAAAGGGGAACAAATATAAACGATTAAAACTAAATCCTACATGGCTGACAAATGAGGTTAAAAGAGCAATAAACAACAAAAAAATAGCCTTCAAAAAATACAAATCTGATGGGTCAGCTATAACATTTAAACAGTACAAGGAGCTTAATAAAATCTGTAAAAATGTAATAAAAACAGCAAAAATTCTAAATGAGAGTCAGGTGGCCAAAGAAAGCAAAACTAATCCTAAATATATTTTTTAGATATATAAATACAAAAAAAGCAAGGACAGAGCATGTAGGACCCCTTAATAATGATAATGGGGAGGTTGTCACGGGCGATCAAGAGAAGGCGGAGCTACTGAATGGGTTCTTTAGTTCTGTATATACTATGGAAGAAGGAGCTGACATTGGCCAGGTCAGTGCTGGTAACACATCATATAATGTATTGAACTGGCTTAATGTAGAGATGGTACAAGGTAAGTTAAGTAAAGTAAATGTAAGCAAATCTCCAGGGCCGGATGGACTACACCCAAGAGTTCTTAGAGAGGTAAGTTCAGTAATATCTGTACCCTTGTTCATGATATTTAGAGATTCTCTGGTGTCTGGTATTGTGCCAAGGGACTGGCGCAAGGCTAATGTGGTACCAATCTTCAAGAAGGGCTCTAGGTCTTCACCAGGCAATTATAGACCGGTAAGTCTAACGTGCATTGTGGGTAAATTGTTTGAAGGACTTATAAGGGATTACATACAGGAATACATAGGGGATAATAGTATTATAAGTGATAGCCAGCATGGGTTTACTAAGGATAGAAGTTGTTAAACCAATCTAATTTGCTTTTATGAAGAGGTGAGTAGAAGCCTTGACAGAGGAATGGCTGTGGATATAGTGTTTCTGGATTTTGCCAAAGCGTTTGATACTGTCCCTCACAGACATCTGACAGGTAAGTTAAGGTCCTTGGGCTTGGAAACTTTAGTTTGTAACTGGATTGAACACTGGCTCATGGATCGTACCCAGAGAGTGGTGGTCAATGATTCGTACTCTGATTGGTCCCCGGTTATTAGTGGTGTACCCCAAGGTTCAGTACTGGGCCCGCTGCTGTTTAATTTATTTATCAATGATATAGAGGATGGTATTAATAGCTCTGTTTCTATCTTTGCAGATGACACCAAGCTTTGTAGCACGGTACAGTCTATAGAGGATGTGCATAAGTTACAAGATGACTTGGATAGACTAAGTGTCTGGGCATCCACTTGGCAAATGAGGTTCAATGTGGATGAATGTAAAGTTATGCATCTGGGTACTAATAACCTGCATGGGCCGTATGTCTTAGGGGGGATTAAACTGGCAGAGTCACTGGTAGAGAAGGATCTGGGTGTACTTGTAGATCACAGACTACAGAATAGCATGCAATGTCAGGCTGCTGCTTCCAAAGCCAGCAGGATATTGTCATGTATAAAAAGAGGCATGGACTCAAGGGAAAGGGACATAATACTCCCCCTTTATAAAGCATTGGTACGGCCTTACCTGGAATATGCTGTTCAGTTTTGGTCGCCTGTTCATAAAAGGGACACTGCGGAGTTGGAAAGGGTGCAGAGACGCGCGACTAAACTAATATGGGGCATGGAACATCTTAGCTATGAGGAGCGATTAAAGGAGTTACAATTGTTTAGTCTTGAGAAGAGACGTTTAAGGGGGGATATGATAAACGTATATAAGTATATAAATGGCCCATACAAAAAATATGGAGAAAAACTGTTCCAGGTTAAACCCCCCCAAAGGACGAGGGGGCACTCCCTCCGTCTGGAGAAGAAAAGGTTTAGTCTAAAGGGGCGGCACGCCTTCTTTACCGTGAGGACTGTGAATTTATGGAATGGTCTACCTCAGGAACTGGTCACAGCAGGAACAATTAACAGCTTTAAAACAGGGTTAGATACATTCCTGGAACAAAATAACATTAATGCTTATGCAGAATTATAAAACTACATCCCTTTCCCTTATCCCCTTACACCCTTCCCTTCAATTCCCTGGTTGGACTTGATGGACGTATGTCTTTTTTCAACCATACTAACTATGTATCACAAATGCATCTCAACCTTCCCCCTTTCACTGAGCCCATTCCAGAGTTAATAAAATAATGTTATATGGAGCTCATATCTCTTTTATTGTTCTGTAATATAAGCCATTATATTTCAGGAGGAAAAGCAAATTACATATTACACATTTCTCACTGTTTATTAGAGAACACTCAGATAGAAAGAAAATACAGTGAATACAAAGAGCTCTCGTACAAGGGAAATGTTCTATTCTGCCTGGGTGATTATAATGGGAAGTTGTTCAATCCAAATAAGTTTGTGTCAGAATTGGTTGGGAGTGACATATACACATTAATTAGAGATGAGCAAATTTTAGAAAAATTTGTTTTGGCCAATTCGCCAAATTTTCCGCAAAAAAATTTTTTGGTCTGAATTTATTTGCAGTGAATTGCTATTAAAAATGGCTATTTCTGGCCTACAGAAATCCTCAATAGGGGTTTAGAACACTTTGCCTTGCTGTAACACACATAGGGTGTGTACTAGGTTAGTGAAATAATACTGTTATTTAGTATAGCATGCAGATCAAAGGCATCCCTATTAGAATCACTGTCGCAGAGCGGCACAATGACAGAGCCTGGAGGTGGCATCAGTATGAGGAAAACATATAGTGGCTGAATGACACAGTGTGGAGGTGGCAGCAACATGAGGAGACCATATAGTGGCTGAATGGCACAGTGTGGAGTTGGCGGCAGCATGAGGAGACCATATAGTGGCTGAATGACACAGCCTGGAGTTTGCGGCAGCATAAGGAGACCACTTAGTGGCCAAATGACACAGTCTGGAGTTGGGGGCAGCATATAGTGGCTGTATGACACAGCCTGGAGGTGGCGGAAGCATGAGGAGACCATATAGTGGCTGAATGACACAGCATGGAGGTAGCAGCAGCATTAGGAAAACATATGGTGGCAGTATGAGACAGCTTGGAGCTGGCATCAGCATGAGGAGAACATATGGTGGCAGAATAAGACAGCCTGGAGCTGGCATCAGCATTAGGAGAACATATGGTGGCAGAATGAGATAGCCTGCAGGTGGCATCAGCACGAGGAGAACATATGGTGGCAGAATAAGACAGCCTGGAGGGGGCAGTCAGGAGTCCTGAAAGTGACCCAGTGACAGAGTGGGTGGCAATACCAGTACCTGGTGATAAAGGTGGGTGAAAAAAGGAAAACTTGGCATCAGATGTGTGGCATCAAGCGGGTGGCAGGATCAGAATAGTAGCTGAGGCAGGTAGGCAGAATAAAACAGCCTCTTTTGTGAAAGTGTTAGTGTGCACAAGTAAGTACTGAGGATATGCATTAGGTAAAACTTAGCTTTTAATAATATTCTTAGGATAAAATATATGGACCCACATTTTTTTTTTTTTAAATCAAACAAAAGGAAAGGTGTGCAAAAAACACCATGTGCCACCTACACCACCAAGTATTGATGTGATGCAAAGACCTCTAAAAGGTGGAAAGGTGGTACATTGTAACTGGATGGGGTAAAAACTTCCCCTGTAAGGACCTACTCTTGCATTATTAATTCCCTTCTTGGCAAGTGTTACTCTCCCTAAAAAGGGCGGACCCACACAGGAACCTCTCCCTATTTCTACCTACAAACACTGCCATTTCCCAGGGTTTTTAGGTGGAAATAGGGATTGGTTCCTCTGTGGGGCCGCCCTTTTTAGGGTGAGTAACACTTTCCTCGAAAAGGTGGAAGGGAACAACGTATTGTCCATTGTAACCGGTGGTGGGTAAAAACTTCCCCTGTAAGGACCTACTCCCACCCTATGAATTCCATTTTTGGCAAGTGTTACTCACCCTAAAAAGGGCGGCCCCACACAGGAAACTCTCTCTATTTCCACCTAAAAACCCTGGGAAATGGCAGTGTTTGTAGGGGGAAATAGGGAGAGGTTCCTGTGTGGTGCCACCCTTTTTAGGGCGAGTAACACTTGCCAAGAATGGAATCAATAATGTGAGAGTAGGGCCTTACAGGGGAAGTTTTTACCCCCCACCGGTTACAATGGACCATACGTTGTTCCCTTCCACCTTTTAGAGGTCTTTGCATCATATCAATACTTGCTAGTGTAGGTGGCACATGGTGTTTTTTGCACACCTTTCCTTTTGTTACGTTTTACGTAATGCATATCCTCAATCCTTACTTGTGGTCTTATGCAGAGGAATGCCTGTAACTGGGAAGCAGCACCTTAATGGGGTACTCCGGTGGAAAACTTTTTTTTTTTTTTTAATCAACTGGTACCAGAAAGTTAAACAGATTTGTAAATTAATTATATAAAAAAAAATATTAATTCTTCCAGTACTTATTAGCTGCTGAATACTACAGAGGAAATTATTTTCTTTTTGGAACACAGAGCTCTCTGCTGACATATCTTTCCATTTTAAGAACTGTCCAGAGTAGGAGAAAATCCCCATAGCAAACATATGCTGCTCTGGACAGTTCCTTAAATGTACAGAGATATCAGCAGAGAGCTCTGTGTTCCAAAAAGAAAATAATTTTCTCTGTAGTATTCAGCAGCAAATAAGTACTATAAGGATTAAGATTTTTTTAATAGAAGTAATTTACAAATCTGTTTAACTTTCTATCACCAGTTGATTTAAAAAAATAAATAAAAAGTTTTCCACTGGAGTACCACTTTAACCCCTTAAGGACCCAGCCATTTTACACCTTAGGACCCGGCCATTTTTTGCACATCTGACCACTGTTACTTTAAACATTAATAACTCTTGGATGCTTTTAGTTATCATTCTGATTCCGAGATTGTTTTTTCGTGACATATTCTACATTAACATGGTGGTAAAATGTTTTGGTAACTTGCATCCATTCTTGGTGAAAAATCCCAAAATTTGATGAAAAATTTGAAAATTTAGCATTTTTCTAACTTTGAAGCATTCTGCTTGTAAGGAAAATGGATATTCCAATTCCAATGTTTTTTGATTCACATATACAATATGTCTACTTTATGTTTGCATCATGAAATTGACGAGTTTTTACTTTTGGAAGACACCAGAGGGCTTCAAAGTTCAGCAGCAATTTTCCAATTTTTCACAAAATTTCCAAACACTATTTTTCAGGGACCAGTTCAGATTTGAAGTGGATTTGAAGGGTCTTCATCTTAGAAATACCCCACAAATGACCCCATTATAAAAACTGCACCCCCCAAAGTATTCAAAATGACATTCAGTCAGCGTTTTAACCCTTTAGGTGTTTCACAGGAATAGCAGCAAATTGAAGGAGAAAATTCACAATCTTCATTTTTTACACTCGCATGTTCTTGTATACCCAATTTTTGAATTTTTACAAGGGGTAAAAGGAGAAAATGTATACTTATATTTGTAGCCCAATTTCTCTCGAGTAAGCACATACCTCATATGTCTATGTAAAGTGTTTGGAGGGCTCAGAAGCGAAGGAGCGACAAGGGGATTGTGAAGAGTACGTTTTCCTGAAATGGTTTTTGGGGGGCATGTTGCATTTAGGAAGCCCCTATGGTGCCAGAACAGCAAAAAAAAAAAAAACACATGCCATACCATTTTGGAAACTAGACCCCTTAAGGAACGTAACAAGGAATTAAGTGAGACTTAATACCCCACAGGTGTTTCGCGACTTTTGCATATGTAAAAAAATAAAAATAAATTTCACTAAAATGTGTGTTTCCTCCCAAATTTCACATTTTTGCAAGGGTTGTTAGCAGAAAATACCCCCCAAAATTTGTTACCCCATCTCTTCTGAGTATGGAGGTACCCCATAAGATGACCTGAAGTGCACTACGGGCGAACTACAATGCTCAGAAGAGAAGGAGTCATATTTGGCTTTTTGAGAGCAAATTTTGCTCGGGGAGCATGTCGCATTTAGGAAGCCCCTATGGTGCCAGAACAGCAAAAAAAAAAAACCACATGGCATACCATTTTGGAAACTAGACCACTTGAGGTACGTAACAAGGGGTACAGTGAGCATTTACCCCCCCCCCCCCCACTGGTGTCTGTCAGATCTTTGGAACAGTGGGCTGTACAACATTTTTTATTTGCACAGGCCACTGTTCCGAAGATCTGTCAGACACCTGTGGGTGTAAATTCTCACTGCACCCCTCATTACATTCCATGAGGGGTGTAGTTTCTGAAATGGGGTCACATGTGGGTTTTTATTTTATTTTGTCAAAACCGCTGTAACAATCAGCCACCCCTGTGCAAATCACCTCAAATGTGCATGTTGCACTCTCCCTTCTGGGCCTTGTTGTGCGCCCCCAGAGCACTTTGCGCCCACATATGGGGTATCTCCGTAGTCGGGAGAAATTGCATAAATTTTTTTTCCCTTTCACCTCTTGTTAAAATGAAAAGTATAGGGCAACAACAGCATGTTAGTGTAAACAATGTATTTTTTTACACTAACATGCTGGTGTAGACCCCAACTTCACCTTTTCATAAGGGGTGAAAGGAGAAAAAGCCCCCCAAAATTTGTTAGGCAATTTCTCCCGAGTACGGCGATACCCCATATGTGGCCCTAAACTGTTGCCTTGAAATATGACAGGGCTCCGAAGTGAGAGCGCCATGTGCATTTGAGGCCTGAATTAGGGATTTGCATAGGGGTGGACATAGGGGTATTCTACGCCAGTGATTCCCAAACAGGGTGCCTCCAGCTGTTGCAAAACTCCCAGCATGCTTGGACAGTCAACGGCTGTCTGTCAATACTGGGAGTTGTTGTTTTGCAACAGCTGGAGGCTCCATTTTGGAAACAGTGGCGTACCAGACGTTTTTCATTTTTATTGGGGAGGGGGGCTGTGTAGGGGTATGTGTATATGTAGTGTTTTTTACTTTTTATTTTTTTGGTGTTAGTGTAGTGTAGTGTTTTTAGGGAACAGTCACACGTACGGGGGATTACAGCGAGTTTCCCGCTGCGAGTTTGATCTGCCGCGCAAAATTTGCTGCATCGCAAACTTGCAGCCTGATACTCACTGTAAGCCCCCTGCCCATGTGAATGTACCCTGTACATTCAAAGGGAGGGGGGGGGGACCTACAGCTGTTGCAAAACTACAACTCCCAGCATGCACAGTCTATCAGTGCATGCTGGTAGTTATAGTTTTGCAACAGCTGGAGGCACACGGGTTGAGAAACACTGAGTTAGGAAACAGACAATGTTTCCCAACCAGTGTGCCTCCTGTTGTTGCAAAACCACTATTCCCAAAAATTCGCAGGCATGCTGAAAGTAGTAGTTCGGCAACATCTTTAGAGCCAGAGGATGCCGAACTACAACTCCCAGCATGCTTGGAGTTGTAGTTTTACAGCATCTGGAGGACTACAGGTTGCAGACCACTAATACAGTGGTTCCCAATCTGTGCCCTTCCAGATGTTGCAAAACTGGACAAAACTGGACAGTCTGGGCATGCTGAGGATGTGTGGTTTTGCAACATCTGGAAGGGCACAGTGGTCTCCAAACTGTGGACCTCCAGATGTTGCAAAACTGCTACTCCCAGCATGCCCTGATGCCAAGGGCTGTCTGGGCATGCTGGGAGTTGAAGTGTAAGGGGACCAGATGGAGAAGTCCAGATCGCTTTACGGCGATCCACTCACCTGTCGCCACCACCGTCGTCTCCGCTACTGGGATCCGGGTCTTCAGGGACGAGGTAAGTACCGGGGCCGGGCCCCAGCATTCCCCTGTCCCCCGCCGCGTCTTCCGATCTTCCTCCCGTTTTCTCAGGACTTCCAGGGGCCGGGCAGGGCAGGAGGAAGTAACCGCCCCCCCTGCGATTGGTCATTTAGGAATCGCAGGGGATAGGAGGAGGTGGCAGGCTTGCCACCTCGCTCCTATACTTCAACATGGTCCTGGCTGTCTGTGACAACTGGGATCATGCAAAATTACCGGGCGGTCGGGTCCCAGAGACCCGATCAGCCCGGTATCGCCACAGATCGCAGGAACGATTTCCCTCGCGATTTGCGGCGATCGCCGACATGGGGGCAGACATGGCCCCCCTCGACGTTTGCCCTGGATGCCTGCTGAAGCATTTCAGCAGGCATCCGCTTCCGATCTCTGCCCGGCGCGCAGCAGGGACCGGAAAAAAAGCCAGGGCGTAAGTTTACGCCCCTGGGTCCTTAAGTACCAGGGCGCCAGGGCGTAAAATTACGCCCTGGGTCCTGAACAGGTAAAATCTGTTTAGCACTATCCATATTTGTGAAGTGTTGGTGTGGCACCATGGTCAATCTACTCTGAGCCATCAGGCATTTGTGGCTGGAAATCCTGGCTGATCCATCCCTGATTCATCTTCACAAACGTCAGTCTCTCCACATTTTTAGTGGACAGACAAGTTCTCCTTTTGTGACTATGGTCCTCGCCGCACTAAACACCCGCTCTGATTGCACACTACTGGCTTTTCTGTGCATCACACACTGCTCTCTGTCCCTCTCTCTCTCTCTTTCTGCAATAAAAGGCTGATGTGACTGGCCGCAATATGGCTGCCGATTATATAGGGCTGTGACATCACAGGGGTGACTGGCTGCTGATAAGCTGCATCCTGTATGTGATTCAGGGTCATCCTGCCGCCCGACATTTTAGATGCCCTGGAGCCTAGACCGCACTAAATGGTGTTTAATGAATCAATTTGCGCACTTAAAAATTTTCCTGAAATTCGTAACAAATTTGGATTCGTCAGATTCGATTCGCTCATCTCTAACATTAATGCTTGATTGGAAAAAAATAGCTGTATAGAAACTGCAACACTTAAGACTAATGAAATATTTTACTGCTCATGAGCTCAACATAAATGTCAAGGTCTCTCATACCGAGAAAAGCTTTTGTTGAAGAAAGATTTTATAATGTAATTTCTATTATACTTCGGCTGATATTATAACTAAGGGACTGAGAAGGTGAAGCAACAGGGTCATTTGCCATTGAAAATACGACAGACAAATCATGGCTGCTGAAGGCCATTTGATATGGAGTGACCACTAATCTCCCCATGGAAGGTTACACCCTCCGGAGCCCTATGGTGACAAACAGAGACCTACTGTGTGTGATTTATGGATATTTGGGGACCTCATATAGAGGTCTATAGGGATGTGCTGCAATATAGTTATGGCAAATAATGCACGTGCCCTGGGGACCTATTGAACCTCCACAAGACAACCATAAAGTGTACCTTTTATTTGCAAAATCTTTTTATATAATGTAGATAATAACATTATAAAATTATTTGTAATATACATTGTGTGTGTATATTTATAGGTGAAGCAATCCTGGCTTGTCCCTGCAGCTATTGCCTGTGTCTCTGTGCCGAAACAAAATTACAAGAAGTGGGGACAGGTTAAGCAGGGCTCTGTACACTGAGGACAAGCGGGGCTCTGTACAATGAGGACAAGCGGGGCTCTGTACACTTAGGACAAGCAGAGATCTGTACACTGAGGACAGGCAGGGATCTGTACACTGAGGACAAGCAGGGCTCTGTACACTGAGGACAAGCAGGGCTGTGTACACTGAGGACAAGTAGGGCTCTGTACACTGAGGAAAAGCAGAGCTCTGTACACTGAGGACAAGCAGCACTCTGTACACAGGAAAAGTGGGGCTCTTTACACTGAGAACAAGCGGGGCTCTGTAAACTGAGGACAAGCAGGGCTCTGTACACTGAGGATAAGCAGGGCTCTGTGCACTGAGGACAAGCGGGGCTCTGTACACTGAGGACAAGCAGGGCTCTGTAAACTGAGGACAAGTGGGGCTCTGTACAGTGAGGACAAGCCGGGCTCTGTACACTGATGACAAGCAGGGCTCTGTACACTGAGGACAAGCAGGGCTCTGCACACTGAGGACAAGCAGAGCTCTTTACACTGAGGACAAGCAGGGTTCTGTACACTGAGGAGAAGCAGGGCTCTGTACACTGAGGACAAGCAGGGCTCTGTACACTGAGTACAAACAGGACTCTGGACAATGAAAACAAGCAGGGCTATGTACAATGAGGACAAGCAGGACTCTGTACACTGAGGACAAGCAGGGCTCTGTACACTGAGGACAAGCGGGGCTCTGTACACTGAGGACAAGCGGGGCTCTGTACACTGAGGACAAGCAGGGCTTTGTACAATGAGGACAAGCAGGGCTCTGTACAATGAGGACAAACGGGGCTCCGTACACTAAGGACAAGCAGGGCTTTGTATACTGAGGACAAGCAGGGCTCTATACACTTAGGACAAGCAGGGCTCTGTACACGTAGGACAAGGACAAGCAGGGCTCTGTATACTGAGGACAAGCGGGGCTCTGTACACTGAGGACAAGCGGGGCTCTGTACACTGAGGGCAAGCGGGGCTCTATACACTGAGGACAAGCAGGTCTCTGTACACTGAGGACAAGCAGGGTTCTGTACACTGAGGACAAGCAGGGCTCTGTACACTGAGGACAAGCAGGGCTCTGTACAATGAGGACAAGCAGGGCTCTGTACACTGAGGACAAGCAGGGCTCTGTACACTGAGGACAAGCAGGACTCTGTGCACTGAGGACAAGCAGGGCTCTGTATACTGAGGACAAGCGGGGCTCTATGCACTTAGGACTTCAGTGGAGAGAACCATCCTTAACCCCTTAAGGACGCAGGACGTAAATGTACGTCCTGGTGCGGTGGTACTTAACGCACCAGGACGTACATTTACGTCCTAAGCATAACCGCGGGCATCCGAGCGATGCCCGTATCATGCGCGGCTGATCCCGGCTGCTAATCGCAGCCAGGGACCCGCCGGGAATGGCCGACGCCCGCGATCTCGCGGGCGTCCGCCATTAACCCCTCAGGTGCCGGGATCAATACAGATCCCGGCATCTGCGGCAGTGCACGATTTGAATGAATGATCGGATCGCCTGCAGCGCTGCTGCGGGGATCCGATCATTCATAACGCCGCACGGAGGTCCCCTCTCCTTCCTCCGTCCGGCTCCCGGCGTCTCCTGCTCTGGTCTGTGATCGAGCAGACCAGAGCAGGAGATGACCGATAATACTGATCTGTTCTATGTCCTATACATAGAACAGATCAGTATTAGCAATCATGGTATTGCTATGAATAGTCCCCTTTGGGGACTATTCAAGTGTAAAAAAAAATTTAAAAAATGTAAAAGTAAAAAAAAGTGAAAAATCCCCTCCCCCGATAAAAAAGTAAAACGTCCGTTTTTTCCTATTTTACCCCCAAAAAGCGTAAAAAAAATTTTTTATAGACATATTTGGTATCACCGCGTGCGTAAATTTCCGAACTATTAAAATAAAATGTTAATGATCCCGTACGGTTAACGGCGTGAACGAAAAAAAAAATAAAAAGTCCAAAATTCCTACTTTTTTAATACATTTTATTAAAAAAAAATTATAAAAAATGTATTAAAAGTTTTTTATATGCAAATGTGGTATAAAAAAAAAGTACAGATCATGGCGCAAAAAATGAGCCCCCATACCGCCGCTTATACAGAAAAATAAAAAAGTTAGGGGTCATCAAAATAAAGGGATTATAAACGTACTAATTTGGTTAAAAAGTTTGTGATTTTTTTTAAGCGCAACAATAATCTAAAAGTATATAATAATGGGTATCATTTTAATCGTATTGACCCTCAGAATAAAGAACACACGTCATTTTTACCATAAATTGTACGGCGTGAAAACGAAACCTTCCAAAATTAGCAAAATTGCGTTTTTTGTTTTAATTTCCCCACAAAAATAGTGTTTTTTGGTTGCGCCATACATTTTATGATATAATGAGTTATGTCATTACAAAGGACAACTGGTCGCGCAAAAAACAAGCCCTCATACTAGTCTGTGGATGAAAATATAAAAGAGTTATGATTTTTAGAAGGCGAGGAGGAAAAAATGAAAACGTAAAAATTAAATTGTCTGAGTCCTTAAGGCCAAAATGGGCTGAGTCCTTAAGGGGTTAAAGAGCTCGTGAAAGCCGAAATATGGGCTATCCACTAATCAAGCTATGTAAAAGTTAGGTCTCATAGTGGCACACAGAGTTTTAGTTTGTGTGTTATGGATCTTCAGTGACCCTGTGTATAGCTATAGCTTATAGCACATGAGACACATGCATTGAGGACCTAAGGAACTTCTACTACCCATCTTCCATAATGGTTGTATGCAGGGATTAAAGGGGTTCTCCACCATAAGGTGATTTTAGTACGTTCCTGGCAGACCGTAATGGACATGGTTAGTAAGGATCTGCGCTTGTCTTGGGGCTAAATAGCTATGTTGTGAGATTACCATAACACTGTGGCTAGCTTTTTGTGAACTGGTATTTCCTGTTTGAGTTTTTCTTCTTTGTTTACAAATCACATAATTCCATTTTCCTCCCTCCCACACTTCAGCCATCCGACCCATTGAAACATAAATGAGCTGCATCCATTCAAAAGACCTGTGGTTTTCAATCAGGGTGCCTACAGCTGTTGCATTAGTTGCAGATTGATCTCTCTCCCACCAAGCGATCGCTCCACCCATTAGTGAGTCAGGTCTCGGCCGCATTGCAAGCTGGGAAAAATCTGAGACAACAGTCATTTTGTATGCTGTTAAAAATAAATATTGGGGTGAAAATCACAGAAGAATTGTGAAAAAACCGTCACATACACTATATTATGAACTACACTAACTTTACAGCCCCTGTAGCATAGTCAAATAAAAAAAAATCCTGGAATACCCCTTTAAGTTTTGGGGGAAAAAAAAGTGTGGGAGCTCACCCAAGATTTCCACTCAAGGGCTTGTCCTGCAGGACTCTTGCTAATGGGAACAGTATTCATGCTGTTGAAAAAGTGCAGGAACTCAGTTCCCACGCGTTCCTGCAGGACTTGAGCCCTGGGTATGGTGAGCAGATCAAGTCTAGTGTTATAGCTTTTACATTTGCAAGTCACTGGCTTGGCTTCTCCATACTTCTCCTACACAACAGTGAACAAGCAGACATCATATCAACCATATACTCGAAAGCTCTTGGAGGCCAACTGATATGAGCTATCCACTTATTAAATAATTAGACTTCAAGGGTATTCTTCTGCACAGTGTCGACTATGAAATATCAGCATGGAAGTCCCACCCCTGCAATCCTACCACCGAAAGAATGATCCTGCTCATTGACGGAATACATTTATGTCTATCAAGACGGCAATGTCCGCATGGTCCTTGTTCTAACTGATTTAGTCAAAATCTCTTTACGAAATTTTTCTAGCATGCCCGGACAGCCAAAGGGTAGTTTTGCAACAGTTGGAGGCAGAGCTGTAGCTAGCTCCTTTTGCACTTTAGGTGAAAACAGAAAATTGCACCCCGCAGTAATGGTGGATAGGTAGTTCCCCTCCATTTGATAGAAACCCCCAGTAGGTAGGTAATTTTGCTCTTATTAGGTAGAAGTGCCTTGTAGGTAGCTAGGTACATTTCCTCTTCTCTATTAGGTAGAAGCCCCCAGCAGGTGGGTAGGTAGGGAAACCTTCCTGTGTGTTAGAAGGCCCTAAGCAAGTAGTTAGGTAAGGAATCCTCTTATTAGGTAGATGCCTCCAGTAGGCAGATAGGAACTCCCCTATAAGGAAGAAGCCCCCAATATGTAGGTAGGTAATTCTTCCCTCCTATACGTTTGAAACCCCCAGTATGAATGTAAATAGATAATTCTTCCCCCAATTTTATAAACTAGAAGCCCCTAGTATGTATGTAGGTAGGTAATCCCCCCTATTAGAAAGAATTCCCCAGTATGTAGGTAGGTGGGTAATTCTCTGACCCCCTATAAGTTTGAAGCCCTAGCATGAAGATAGGTAATTATCTCCCCTCCCTCTCATTCTATAAGATAGAAATCCCCAGTATTTAGGTAATTCCCCCAACCCCCACAGATGTTAAAAGCCCCTATGTGTGCCGAACTCCCTACTCCTGTGCAAGAGGGCACCGTCCAGCCCTGGCTGCTGCACCACCAAATCACCTTGGGTTATGGGAGCTCTGGTTGGGAAACACTGGTCTAAACAGAAAATAAAGGATGGAAGGGTACATTGGCTGCCTATAGTTATGTTACAAACGTTGTTACAATAGGAAACAAGTTTTAAGTTTTAAGCCCATTATTTCAATTTTGAAGATTAACTTCTAATTAATAACACTTAAAGTAAATGCATGAAACATTATTTTTTTTCTGTCTTTTTTCTTTATTATTTATGGTGAAAATGCTCTATATATGACTATGCGCCCCCATAAACATTTGGTTTTGTTTGATAAAAAAAAAAATCAATATTGAAAAAAACATTGTAAAACACTGAAGATATTTTGTAAAATTTATTTCCTTTAATCTGCAGTTAATATTGACCAAGAAAATGAATGAGGGCGCTGTGCCCAGACCGACGGATTAATATTCAATATTTTGATAACAAGGCTGTGAATTTAGATCAGGCGCCGCTTCTCTGTCCAGGCCACATCTCACGGAGCCTCCTTGTTGTGAGCTAAAAAGAAACTAACAATTCTGCAAAGAAAATTAACCCACCATTCAGGTATGAGGGGGATCATCCCCCATGGTTATTAGGGATTGTATTTCGCAATGCCTTGGTTTTCTTTTTTATTTTAATTATTTAATGTAAAGAGGCTGACAGGGTCCCAGAAACTGACAAACATGTCTTGCACCATATTTACACTCATTGCAAAAAATAAATAAAAAATATTGCAATAAAAAGGAGACATGGAATGTGAATGTAATGATGATCTATGGAAGTGTTTATAATATTAGAGAGGAAAACTGTACAATAGAAAGGAGGATCTAGTATCCTGGGTGCCACAATGGATACAAGATGAGATATGATCGAGATACATGGAGGAACTAGAATGCTGTTGGGTGCCTCTGCCTGGAAACAAGATTAGATACAGTTGAGATACATGGAGGTAGTAGTATCATGTTGGGTGCCTGCAGCCTGGATTTAAGATGAAATATGGTTGGGATACATTAAGGCGATAGTACCGATTGGGCACTGCTAGCCTGGATGATGAGATATGACAGGGATAGACTGAGATTGTAGAACCATGTTGGGTGCCTGCAGCCTGGATACAAGATGAGATACAGTTGGGATACATGGAGGTTCAAGTACCGCGTTGGGTGCCTCCAGACTGGATACAAGATGAGATACAGTTGGGATACAAAAAGGTTGTAGTAATTCTGTTGAGCGTCTCTTGCCTGGATACATGATGATATATGGGTAGGATACATGGAGACAGTAGTGCCCTGTTGGGCACCTGCAGCCTGGATACAAGATGAGATACGATTGGGACACATAGGCTGTAGTACCCTTTTGGGCACCTCTAGTCTGGATAAAAGATGAGCCATGGCAAAACTAAAGTAAATAGTCTAAACTAAAACCAACAGGACAAAAGCCAGGGTGAAATCAAGAACACAACCAGAAGGCTGAGGGGGAATGAAATACCCTGCCTCAGCTGCTGATTGGCCCGGGCCTGTAACTCCTAACTGACCAGAGCGCAGCATGCAAAGCCAGGCCAGGTGCTAACGTTACCGGCCTCACAGGGATACAATCTCTAGTACATAAGCCACCAAGTGGTATCCCCTTCATGAGTAATAGGTGATACATCCACCTCTCAGCTCACCTCTCTTTATGATCAGTCACAGGACATGAACTGGCCAGGTGCACAGGGAAATTAAGTATCCACAGGAAAAACAGAAATGCCAGCACTTCTGACCAACTCGTTTCGGGACACCCCTTTTTCAAGGTATAAAAAAAGGAAGTCCCAAAACATGTTGGTTTCTTTTAGTAATATTTTATGGCCTCTGTGATTTTAAAGGAGTAGTGCGGCGCGCACTTTTTTCATTTTATCCCGTCCGGGCTGCAAAATTAAATAAAACAAACTTTCTCTTACCTGCCAACGAGCCCCCGGAGCTCCGGTACACTCCGGTACAGGTGTTTAGTCCCCGGGCTGTATTTTTCTTACTTCCTGTTAGCCCGGCACATCACACGGAGCTTCAGCCTATCACCAGCCGAGGCGGGACATCGCTGCGGCTGGTGATAGGCTGAAGCTCCGTGTGACGTGCCGGGCTAACAGGAAGTAAGAAGAATACAGCCCGGGGACCGAACACCTGTACCGGAGTGTACCGGAGCTCCGGGGGCTTGTTAGCAGGTAAGAGAAAGTTTGTTTTATTTTATTTTGCAACCCGGACAGGATAAATTGAAAAAAGTGTGCGCTGGACTACTCCTTTAATGGATTTGTTATCTTGAACATATTAGGGTATGGCCCACATTTATCAAAAACTGGTGTGATGTTGGATAAGTGTCTGATAAGTTCAGATTTCCGGAGTGCCCCTTTAAGCAGTGTAGGTAGAAGTGACACAGTCCATATAAACTTCACTAATAGAATCTTCCCTAGTTTGGCTCCCAGTGGGGGATTTTAGAAAGATTAAAGTACTCATGGATGGTGAACTGCAGTGTCCTATGAAGGATGCAGGTCTAGCAGAGATGTCACATGTTAGCAGCAAAGCTCTGCTCGTAGCTACAGGCAAGAGGCCTACATGAGGTACCAGACCGGCGAAGGGGCTCTTGTGAATCTTCTCCTCTTTGACTTTAGAATTCACTCCTTCTTGAAGGCAGACAAGGAAAGAAAGGCTCCACCTTCAGGTTCTAATACATTCTACATTAATGTTTATGGGCTAATTAAAGCCTATGGGATCTTTCTCACAAGCACTGTACAGATCTACCATTAGATGACAGCAAAGTAGAAAAACGCACTGCACAGTGTATTGTAGAGACATCACTCTGGAGTTAGCTCTTGGATCATCCTTGACACAGCCACAGGACACGTTTCTACTTCATTCAGTAAGCAAACGACAGTTCTTTATGAAAGTCAACCTCACCAGTTGTATTAGACAGGTTGCAGGATAAACAAAAATATAACACAGGAACAAAACAAAATCCTAGGCCGTCCAGCCACTAACTACACATTAGCCACTTCCCTCTCTACCCACTGGTAAGCTAGTCTCCACCAGCTTAAAACACAATTTTCCTGCAACCTTTACTCACTGTTCACACACAGCGTTTGCAGCCTCTTGCTGTGTGTACTAAGACCCCTTGTCTTGTCCACTTTACTTGTTGTGGGTCACTCACAGCACCTGGCTGTGTGCTCCTCGCAAGGACCCCTGCCTCCCCCTTTACAGCCACCTTGCTGTCTTCTGGGGAGAGCCCAGACTATTCTGTTTCCTTTCCTTATATGCAGACTTTCCACACTTCTGCTGGCCTCACACTTACTCAGGGATGGCTTGGTCTCTCGGGCCCGAGAGACCAAGCCATCCCTGAGGAAGGAGAGCAATATTCCACGAAACGCCGCTGGATTTTTTTTGGCCAACTAGCTCTTTCTAGTGACGTCACTCACAGCTACAGAACTTAAAATCATCTTCACTCTGCAGCACACAGGTAGAGACGCCTCCGGCCGGGGCAGATCTCCCTGCAAACTGCACAGAATACTGCACAGGCCAGTATTATCGGCAGAAACATTGCGTATACTGGAGGAATATGATCAGAACAGAAATACACATCGATAAAGGTAAAACATCTTCCTATATATATTCAAAAACTTGGTCAAGGTGTGACAAGTACATCTCGCTCTGTAGCACAGAGGCACGGGTGTGTACACACAACTGTGTGCTCTCATGCACATACGTATATCGGACAGCAGAACAATTTGTAAGACCTCTACTAGCGCTACTGCCGGTCAAATAACTTTGTTTAATACCTTAATACTTAAATGGAAACTGGATCTGTACTGGTATATTGCATACTGTAAGCCAGGGTGCCTCCAGCTGTTGCAAAACTACTACTCCCAGCATGCCTGGACAGCCAAAGGATTTCTGGGCATGCTGAAAGTTGTAGGTTTGCAACAGCTGGAGGCACCCTGGTTAAGAAACTCTGGCTAACTATATGCAATATCCCATTTTTTTTAAATTTTCAGCCCAGGAGCTGAAAAATAAATCATACTTACCTGCCCGGATGACCCATGCTGCCGTTTAAACAAAGCCCAGCCCATAGTGCTCTCCGCTTCTTCCTGCTTCCATTGGAATCCTATTTGTGTGCACGCCCAGCTAATCCCTGCCTTAGGCAGATCACAGATCAGTGACTAAGCAGGCAGTTCTTGCAGGAACAACATGTGACAGAAAGCAGGAAGAAGCACAGAATCACAGGAGAGAGAGAACCGTCGGGGTGGCAGCGTCAGGGGATCTTGGCAGGTGAGTATTGTTTATTTTTTATTTTATAATTTTTTTTATAAATAAATTAAATAAATAAATAAAATATAACATAAATCATATAGGTTTCATAGTAAGAGACACAGGCTCAATATAGAAAAGTTCCCTCTATGGCATGGCAACACAAAAAATGAAGGCTTGATGGTTATTTTCTAAAGTTTATCACATTCACCGATCCTGATCAATCACTCTAAAAAAACCAAAGCCGATCAATAAATCTTTTTATTTCCAGTTCTGCTGAATCCCAATCTAATCCTTTTTTTTATTTCATAAATGTAAAATATGTACTGAATTAATTCTCATAGGTCTGGAAATTTTTCGGATTCCCGTGCATTGATTTAATTGTATATCTAAATACGCACAATGACCCGTTCAGCGGCTTCTAGTTTTACGAGGTAAGTCGTTGTATTTTTTATGTTTACTTTTTGTTACACATTCATCGCTTTTTTTTGTACAAGACAATGGCCGCAGTCTTAAAGCTTCTCTTTGGTCTCGTGGCTTTGATCATTCAGACGCATTTCACAATGACTCCCTTCTTGACTTACCGCTCAATCTTACTTCTTCTCCCCCTTTTAGGAACATGCGCCGGTGATATCACTTTAATTAGAAAACGCCTTAATTACTGAATGAGAACAAAGCGTCTCAGTTATGATGATCTATGAGGAGCCAGGAATTGTGGTCTCCACCAGGGGAAAGCAACAAAGGAAAATAGACAATTAACAAGGTAGTAATTTCAATGGCTTCAAGTGAGGTAGCCGAGAAAGGTCAATGTATTTGTCAATGCTACTTGACTTCTACAGAATATATATCACTATACGGAACGGCTCTTACCGATAACACCCTTGATAGTTCACCAGTTACTCCTTGAATATTTATACGGTTCTGCTATATACCGTATATACTCGAGTATAAGCAGAGTTTTTCAGCACGATTTTTCTTGCTGAAAACGCTCCCCTCGGCTTATACTCGAGTGAACTCTCTGCCTGTCAATCCCTTCAATCAGTGGTCTTCCACCTGCGGACCTCCAGATGTTGTAAAACTACAACTCCCAGCCATCGGCTGTCCGGGCATGCTGAGTGTTGTAGTTTTGAAACCTCATGGAGGTCTGCAGGTTGAAGACCACTACCCTCTTTTGTTTTGTACTCACCTCCCCTTGGCGGGAAGTTAGGGTGAGCTGGTCCGGGTCATCTATGCTGCAGGGACCGTCCAGTGGGGATGGTAAGTCGTTGTGGGCTGTCCATTTTCACCGGGGGGGCCTCTTCTCCATGCTTCGGGCCTGCCCAGGACTAGTGACATTGCCTTGACGACGACGCACAGAGACGTTCATGCGCAACGTCCATGTGCATCGTGGTCAAGGCAACGTCGAGGGGGGGGTGAGTACAAAACAAAAGGGGGGGGGGGGGGGCTGGATGATGACGAAGGCCACAGTGGTCTTCAACCTGCGGACCTCCAGAGGTTTCAAAACTACAACACCCAGCATTCCGGCTGTCCGGGCATGCTGGAAGTTGTAGTTTTAGGTTGTAGTAGTAGCAGGTTGAAGACCACTGATGAAGGGATTGACAGGCGGTGATGATGAGGGGGGGGGGGGGTGATGACGAAGGCCGCAGTGGTCTTCAACCTGCGGACCTACAGAGGTTTCAAAATTACAACTCCCAGCATGCCTGGTCAGCCGATGGCTGTCCGGGCATGCTCGGAGTTGTAGTTTTGCAACCTCTGGAGGTCCGCAGGTTGAAGATCACTGATGAAGGGACTGACAGGCGGTGATGATGAAGGGGGGGATGATGACAGGGGTCTGGATGATTACATGGGGGGATGATGTATTTCCCACCCTAGGCTTATAGTCGAGTCAATAACTTTTCCTGGGTTTTTGGGGTAAAATTAGGGGCCTCGGCTTATATTCGGGTCAGCTTATACTCGAGTATATACGGTAGTTACCTAGGATGAAAAAATACAAAACGGCATCCAGTTTAGCCTGTTACCCTATAGTTGATTTTAATATTTCAATGTAAATGTACACAGTGCATCCTATAGAACAGGTCCATATAGAGGTTTAAAGGCATTATTCAGAAAATAAAACTTATCCCTTATCCACAGATCATTGGGCCCCCAAGTCCTCTAGAACAGGACCTGTCTCTTACCTCAGGGAGTTCATCTTGTGAGACAAACTGGTCTTTGGAGTGACAGTCTGCTTTACTAATAACCAGTCAGTGATTGGCGGAGCGGGCTGTCACTCCCCAGACCAGTTTACCTCGGAAGGTGGGGGTTGGAGTGCTCCAAGGTAAGAGACGGCACTGTTCTGAAGTTCCCCAGTACCCCTCATGATCAGACACTTATCCCCTGTCCTGTGGCAAGGGTATAGGTTTTATTTGCCTGATAACCCCTTTAACTCTTATTATGTATAGGATAACACATCCGCCTCCTTTAAATTATTTTAAAAAATTGCAACTCACTATTAATACATCCATATATGGAAGCACATAAAAAAAAATATGTTTCACGTAAAAAAAAGCTAGATCTAAAGTAAACTAGTGACATATCGCAGAGACATGTCAAAACTATTGATCAGTCAGGGTCTCAGTGCTGAGACCCCCATTAATCTGGAGGACTAGCTGGGAGAAGCTTGTATTTGAGCCCTTCACTGCCTGGCTGGCAGCAATCTCCATCCAGTGGCCTCATTAGTAGTCTATAAGAATGGTTGCGAGACAGGGAGTGAAGCGCTTAAAGGGGTACTCCACCCCTAGACATCTTATCCCCTATCCAAAGGATAGGCGATAAGATGCCTGATCACGGGGGTCCTGCCGCTGGGGACCCCCGCAATATAGCATGTGGCACCCATCCCCTGAATGCAAGTCTATGGGAGGGGGCGTGACAGCGTCACGCCCCCTCCCATAGACTTGCATGAGGGGCGGGGTGTGACGTCACACGGGGGCGGAGTCATGACATCACGATCTTCCGTTCCCATGGTTGGGAGCCGGACCCTCCAGCGCTTCCGGAGCAGTAACAGGTGGGTGCCGCATGCTATATTGTGGGGGTCCCCAGCGGCGGGACCCCCGCGATCAGACATCTTATCCCCTATCCAAAGGATAGGGGATAAGATTTCTAGGGGTGGAGCACCCCTTTAAATGTGTGCTTCTTGCCACTAATTTCACAAAACAGTTGAGGTATCAGCACTGAGACATGTGAAGAAAACATTGCCTCGTGCGTTACCTTTGAATTATGGAGACCCTCAGCTGTGGGTCAGAGATAAGCACATAGAGTTTAGTCTAGGTGACCAGTCAGCTTGATTACGAAAAAAAACACTGTGCATATCGCCCCTATAAAGGGGTCCTAAGAGTCCTGGAGAAAGCTGCTCAGTCTGATGGTCACAGGGTGGGGGACACTCAACCTGGTCAATGCAGTGAACGAGAGGTAGAAGAGGACCATTCAATCACAGGCACTGCTTCATCCAAATACATTTCCAGATAGTGCTGGAGATTAAAGGGGTACTCCGCTGCCCTGTGTCGGAAGCTCCGCTGCCCAGCGTCCGGAAGTTTATTGTTCCGGACGCTGTGTGCGGGCTTCCGTGTTCAGGGCTGCCCCTCGTGACGTCACGCCCGCCCCCTCAACAAAAGTCTATGGGTAGGGGGCGTGACGGCCATCGCCACCTTTAAGGGGGTACTCCGCCACTAGACATGTTATCCCTTATCCAAAGTACAGGGGATAAACTGTCTGATTGCGAAGGTCCGGCTGCTGGGCGCCCCCGCAATTTCTGCCGCGGCACCCAATTAATCCGGTACACGAAGTAAACTCCGCTGCGTGCTGGATGATAGGCAATCACAACTGTCACTCCCCCTTCCATATACATAAATGGAGGGGGCGTGGTGTGATGTCATGATCACAGAAGCCCCAGGCTTCCATGACTGTAACGCCGCAGCTCCGGCCCAGAAATTCCTTTGGATTGGGGATAACTTTAATAAATTAACAAAAACATATAGTAGACAGGATAATGATGCATTTCAGGGTCTTGTACTCCTTCCTCACATAATCTGAGAAAGGGGTAAAAGGCCCCGAAATGCATCATTATCCTGCCTACTATATGTTATTTTAATAAAGTCCCTTACTTGGGCTTTTCTCCAGCACTATCTGGAAATGTATTTGGATGAAGCGGCACCTGTGATGGAATGGTCCTCTTCTACCTCTCGTTTACTGCAATCTTCGTCCACTTGCACTATACAGGCTCCAAAGACTTATAATGGAGTTTGTCTCCTGCAACTGGATGGAGATCACAGCCAGCTAGGGAGTGAAGGGCATAACCGTGTGATTCTACCTGCCCTTTCTAATCTTGGTCTGATCCTGACAAATAAAAACATTTGAAAGGTAAATTTAGATTGTGAGCCCCAATGGGCACAAGGACCAATCTGAGTGATGACACGCTATGTACAGCGCTGTGGAATATGTGGGTGCCATAAAAATAAAGCAATTATTATTATATGCTTTACTTCAAGCCTTAATTCAAAGACATAATTCTTTGTATGCGGTAGACTTGTTAGCATGCTCTAGCCTCTATGACCTCTGTGTAGGGGTCATTCTACAGGGAGGGGGAGGCTGAGCTGTGAGTTTCATCTATTGTCTTCTCTTTCACTGTAATTCTGTACAGATCCCTTTCCATCAGCCTCTTCCTTATCATCACAGACAGAACGGGAAGTCTCAGCTTAGCTTTAGGCCAGAATAAAAACTGCAAGATTTCAGGATTATTTTATTTTGGATTATTTTTATTTTGGATCACCAAACATTTAAACAAAAATATATGTTAAGCATAAAACTTGATTTAAACAATAGGTTATTTTTTCCGGGGATACATTTTCCGTTGATTTAGGGTCATTTTCCGGTGGTATTATAGTGAGGAGCACTGCAGTGTGTGAACAGAGGTGTATATTATGACATCAGTCCTAGGTGGCTAAGGCTACAGTATATTCTACTTTTCTTAGTGCTAACTTATCCAAAGGACATATCCTTACGGAGAGGAAACAGGTTGTTCCTTTAACGCGCAATTATATTTCCATCAATACGAGTGAGAAGACTAACGGAAATTGTTTCTATATTTAGAAAATAAAATCAGCCAAAAGTAATCATTTTTTATTCTTTCCAATTATCTAACTCTGATTGGAGACATAAACAATAGAAAGAAGAATCAGCAGGATGAATGCACTTTATCCTCATAGAAGAATGTCTTTGTCAAACTGATAATTTCCCTTCAATTCTCCAAAGTGGGAGACACGAGGCAGCCACAACAATGGGCTCCGGGTTATGCTAAACATACTATATTAAAGGGGTATTCTGATCGCTGGGGTCTCGCAGCTGAGACCCCTGCGATCTCCGCCCAGGACCCGGCATTTTGAATGAACGTTGGGTTCTGGCGGCAGTGGTCGTGACTTCCCACCACACCCCCTCTTAATGTCATGTCACGCCCTCTTCATGCATGTCTATGGGAGGGGGTGTGACACATGCATGGAGGGAGCATGTTTGTGATGGATGACCCGCTCACTCTATCCATTCATCAAGTGCAGGTGCTGGGCCAATCAGCTGCAGTTGATCAGGTGCTTACACCTCCCAGCGGCTGGAGATATAAACCAAGCCTCTACTTCTTTAAAGGGGTACTCCACTGCTCAGCGTTTGGAGCAAACTGTCACAAACACTGGAGCCGGCGCCGGGAGCTCGTGATGTCATAGCCCTGCCCCCTCATGATGTCACACCCCGCCCCCTCAATGCAAGTCTAATGGAGGGGGCGTGGCGGCTGTCACGCCCCCTCCCTTAGACTTGCATTGAGGGGGCGGGGTGTGACATCATGAGGGACTGGGGCTATGACGTCACAAGCTCCCGACGCTGTGTGTTCCAAACGCTGAGCAGTGGAGTACCCCTTTAAGATGTGAAGTCAAGTGCTCTGTGGGTGCACTAGAGGGCTCAGAAGGGAAGGAGCGACAATGGGATTTTGGAAATGACACCCCTCAAGGAATGTAACAAGGGGTACAGTGAGCCTTAATACCCCACAGGTGTTTGACAAATTTTCGTTAAAATCGGATGAGTAAATGATTTTTTTTTCACTAAAATGCAGTTTTTTTTCGCAATTTTACAATTTTTACAAGAGGTAATAGGAGAAAATGCCCCCCAAAATGTGTAACCCTATGTCTTTTGAGTATGGAAATACCCCATGTGGGGACGTAAAGTGTGTTGCAGGCGCACTACAATGCTCAGAAGAGAAGGAGCCCCATTTGGCTTTTGGAATGCAAATTTGGCTGAAACAGTCTTTTTTTTTTTTTTTTTTTTTTTGGGGGGGGGGGGGGGGGGTATGTCGCATTTACGAAGCCCCTATGGTTCCAGAACAGCGGGGGGGGGGGGGGGGGGGAGAGCATACTATTTTGGAAAGGACACCTCTCAAGGAACGTTACAAGGGGTAAAGTGAGCCATAACACTCCACAGGTGTTTCATAAATGTTTATTAAAGTGGGATGTGAAAACGAAAAACATTTATTTTTACACAAAAATGCTGGGGTTACCCCAAAGTTTTCATTTTCACAAGTGGTAATAGGAGAAAATGTCCCCATAAATTTGTAAATGCATTTCTTCAGAGTAAGGACATACCTCATATTTGGATGTAAACTGCTCTGCGGGTGCACACCAGGTCTCAGAAGAGCAGGAGCGCCATTCAGCTTTTATAGGATTTTGTCAGGGGCCTTTAGGGTTTAAAAAGCTGCACCCCTCAAAGTATTCAAAATAACATTCAGTAAGTGTGTTAACCCTTTAGGTGTTTCACAGGAATAGCAGAAAAGTGAAGGAGAGAATTCAAAATCTTCATTTTTTACACTCGCATGTTCTTGTAGACCCAGTTTTTGAATTTTTTACAAGGGGTAAAAGGAGAGAAATCCCCCCCAAAATGTGTAACCCCATTTCTCTCGAGTAAGAAAATACCTCATAGGTGGATGTTAAGTGTTCTGCGGGCGCAGTAGAGGGCTCAGAAGGGAAGGAGTGACAGTGGGATTTTGGAGAGTGAATTTTGCTGAAATGGTTTTTGGGGGGCATGTCACATTTAGGAGGCCCCTATAGTGCCGGAACAGCAAAAAAAAAACATGGAAAATTATTTTGGAAACTACACCCTTCAAGGAAACTAACAAAAGGTACAATGATCCTTAACACCCCACAGGTGTTTGACAACTTTTCGTTAAAATCGTATGTGTACGTGATTTATTTTTCACTAAAATGCTGGTTTTCCCCAAAATTTTACCTTTTTACAAGGAGTAATAGGAGAAAATGCCCCCCAAAATTTGTAACCCCATCTCTTCTGAGTATGGAGATACCCCATGTCTGGATGTCAAGTGTGCTGCGGGCACACTAAAATGCTCAGAAGAGAAGGAGTCACATTTGGCTTTTGGAATGCAAATTTTGCTGAAATAGTTTTTGGGGGGCATGTCGCATTTAAGAAGCCCCTATGGTGCCAGAACAGCAAAAAAAAAAATAAATAAACAACATGGCATACTATTTTGGAAACTACACCCCTCAAGGAATCTAACAAGGGGTCCAGTGAGCCTTAACACCCCACAGGTGTTTGACAAATTTCTGTTAAAGTTGGATGTAGAAATGATTATTTTTTTTTCACTAAAATGCTTCTTCCCCCCCAAATTTTACATTTTCACAAGGGGTAATAGGAGAAAATTCCCCCCAAAAATGTGTAACCCCATCTCTTCCGAGTATGGAAATACCCCATGTGTGGATGTCAAGTGCACTGCAGGCGCACTACAATGTCCCATTTAGGAAGTCCCTATGGTTCCAGAACAGCAAAAAAAAAAAAAAAAAACACATGGCATACTATTTTGGAAACTACACCCCTCAAGGAACGTAACAAGGGATACAGTGAGCCTTAAAACCCCACAGGTGTTTGATTAATGTTCATTAAAGTGGGATGTGAAAAGGAAAAATTAGATTTTTTTACACTTAAAATGCTGAGGTTACCCCAAATTTTTCATTTTCACAAGTGGTAATAGAAAAAAAATGTACCTGTAAATTTGTAAATACATTTCTTTGAAATAAGGACATACCTTATATTTGACGTGAACTGCTCTGAGGGTGCACACCAGGTCTCAGGAGCGCCATTCAGCTTTTGGAGAATTTTGTCAGAGGCCTTGAGTGTTTACAGAGCTACCATGGAGCCAAAAAAGCGGGACCCCCCTCCCCCCATAGACATGAATGGAGGGGGCATGGAATGACGTCACCAGGGGCATGTTACAATATAGGGGACATTTATCAAGGTATTTAGAGCCTTATATTTTGCTTACACAAAAAGTCACGTGCAACTAAGCACATTTTGTCCGACTTTTGTGGGTAAGTATAAAGTTGCAAACAGCCTTACCAAAGAAGTTTTCAGTTTTTACTTTACAGTGGTCACGTATTTGTGATGTGCGAATGTCACACATAGACAAAAGATAGGTCGCAAATCCCATAAAAAAAAAGTGGCAAGTCTACTCCAGGTCTGGCCTTGAGTACAAAACTTGCGCATTTGAGCAAATTAAAAAAGTCACAAAACAGTCGCAAAAAAAGTCTCAGCTTCCTGCGTAAGTATGATAAAGACGTCGCACATAAGCAAAACTAAAGCAAAAAAATATACAGTGGTCCCTCAAGTTACAATATTAATTGGTTCCAGGATGACCACTGTATGTTGAAACCATCGTATGTTGAGACCATAACTCTGGTAATTGGATCTGAAGCCACCAAAATTTCATCCAAAAATAGGAAAAAGTGAGGATTAAAGATAAATAAGTAGATAACTAATATAGATAAATCAAGTCCTTACACATAAAAGTAAGAAAGATCTGCTGGGAGCTGTAATCACTGTCTATTTCAGTGTTTCTTAAAGAAGGTGCCTCCAGCTGTTGCAAAACTACAACTCCCAGCACCCTCTTTGGGAAACACTGGTCTATGTAGAGGACAGAAGCTTCTTCAGGGTCCTGTACAGTACACAGTGTCCTAAAATAGTAAAGTGGAGCCGCCCTAACCTGGTGTCCAAAGGAGCAGCTAACCCTGGCACAGGTAAAGAGTACAGAACATGTAATACCTCCCTGTACTGTAGGGGGCGCTACCAGACATCAGTCAGTGAATACGCTTCAGTAATACAGGTAAAGAGTACAGAACATGTAATACCCCCTGTACTGCAGCGGGCGCTACCAGTCAGTGCATGCGCTTTAGGAATACGGGGTTTTACCAGTGAAATGCCCATTCTGATTGGCCGGTTCTTCCAGCCATTGATACGTTTCACAGATTCCATAGCATTGTATGTTGAGTCTGGTTTCAAGTTACAATAGTCCAGAAAAGACCATTGTATGTTGAAACTATTGTATGTTGAGGCCATTGTAAGTTGAGGGATCACTGTATATGACTTCAGAACTTGCTTACCAAAGCCAACAATGATTAATGTCCCCCACATATGGGGGAGATTTATCAAAACCTGTCCAGAGAAAAAGTAGCTGAGTTGCCCATAGCAACCAATCAGATCGCTTCTTTCATTTTTTTAAAAGGCCTCTGCAAAATAAAAGAAAGCGATCCGATTGGGTACACACTTTTAGGTACATTTCCTCAAAATCATTGGGGGAGATTTATCAAAACCTGTGTAGAGGAAGAGTAGCGTAGTTGCCCATGACAACCAATTAGATTGCTTCTTTCATTTTTAAAGAGACCTGTGAAAAATGAAAG
Organism: Hyla sarda; assembly: GCF_029499605.1. Lineage (NCBI taxonomy): Eukaryota > Metazoa > Chordata > Amphibia > Anura > Hylidae > Hyla > Hyla sarda. The sequence continues at coordinate 368,372,656 of NC_079193.1, read as the reverse complement.
CAATCTGGTTGCCATGGGCAACTGCACCACTCTTCCTCTATGCAGGTTTTGATAAATCTCCTCCGTTGCTTCTATGGAGAAATATGGCTTATTATGCATGAATTTGTGAGACAAAGCCTCCATATACCTAGGCAGATGAAAGGACCCATAGATTCATACAAAAGAGATGCACAATGCAGCCATTTCCGTAATGTATTCCTATGGCAACTTTTGTAAAGCTTCCCCTAGCATGCGGCCTGCCCCAGCGAAGCACATAAACCTTCATACGCAGCCCTCATCCCATCCGTTCTCCCCCACATATCATCATATCGCTTCTTGTCAATGCCAACATTACCATTGTGCCGGCGGACACTTAGGTTGAAACCACTATAATGGCCGCCAGACCCAATGGCACAATTACTTTTCCAGTTATTTCTAGCTAACTCCTATTTATTTACATTTCAAAAGCGACCTGAAACGCTGTCTGAGCGCATGAATGATACCTCTTACCAAGGCAGAAAATTGCTAACCTCCGAATGGAGATCACATGTCACTGTTGCCAGCCGAACAAAAAAAAAAAGCTAAAAGAAATAAGCACTCAAATCAATCACTCTTCTCCTATTTTTTCCCCTTTTGTGGATAGAAATTATATTTAATCCTAGTTCTTTTCGAGCAATTATATCATGAAATGAACCGAAATACTCAATGGAGATGACATCTCTCTGAAATGCTTTGGTTTATGGTCGCCTTTCAATGTTAAGTGTTATTTTTGGTTGCCTTTTTTGTTTCTGTCATTCTCTTGGGTCTGTTATCAAGCCGACACCATTGGCTGCATCGCATTACCCCGGAATGACTGAGGTTCTCTATTTTAGCCTCTTCGTGATGAATTCTATACCGCAGAAAGAATGTCGGGTCTTTTTTTTTTCTCATCTGGCCCCTGTTATATTTCACGAAAACAATGTCAGGTCCTCTTTCGGAGGCTTCTACATTTATTTTGCAGTTAATAACCTTTACCGAGCATTGTGCTACATTTACCGCAGAAGGCCTTGTGTATTAGTGAAAGATCAATATCCCTGCTAATAGCCTAAGATATATAAAACAGCTCAAAAAAGTAACAAGGAGAAAATGAGAATGTTGTCGGCAAGAAGAACGGCCGGCGGCCCCTAGACGGATGTCTTTAGTAAACAGAGAGCGGATGAGTCCGTCTTCCCACCAGTAGTTCCCACAAAGGAGAATGGCATTGTTATTTCGTGAGCATCCTGTACCACTGACAACAATGTGCGTCTGTGAATCATGCCGAGCAGTTCAGGGTAAATGGAGAAAAAAAAAAGAACATTCAGTCTATTTAGCCATAAAACTTTTTTGTTGCTGCAAATTTTTGTTATTTATACGCCGGGCCGAATGTATTTTGTCCTAGCGAGAGGCGAAGTCCTATAAAATAAAATGGTCAGCAAGCAATTTAGGTTGATTAAATTAAAAGAATGATGCTCTTCCTAGGATTAGGAAATGATATGGGCAAATGCCAGAGTCTTTAAATCACTTCTACAAGCACAAGATGTTTTCCAGCTAAAGAGAATTGAATAGCGTCGTGTGAATAATTTTTGCTATTGATCCAGACAACCTTACAGCTCCAGGGCTTTTGAGAATATCAATACCATTGATATACAGTAACCAAATAAGTAACTAAAAAGTGTCACTTTCTCGGGAGAAAAACATTAAGAAACTCTTCTTTTTTTGTCACTAGACGGTTACGCTTGAGTTTCGACTCCCTTGATGTTCATTTACCTAGGTGTCCCTGCTCGGAAATCTATAGCTTAGGCTATAAATACCAATACTGTTTCTCAATCTGATGGGAAATTACATATCAGGAAAGCAAAAGTTACTGAATACTATATAGTGGTATAGTAGGCGGCCTTCAACAAAGTGGTTGTTACGAGTAGCGCTGCAGCCAGACACGCTGGCCGCGAGCGCACTCCTGCCCCGTCCTCCCTTGCTGGTTCTGCTGTGGTTCGCAAGACGAGCCTGCATGCGAACGCTGGGTCGTCACTCACCTCCCCGCGTCTCTGTCCCCTCCGCTGTTCCTGGCCACCGGTGCGTGCGTCCCCGCCTCCTATGGCGCACGCGCACCAGCTTCCTGTGATTTAAAGGGCCAGCACACCAGTGATTGGTGCTTGTCTGGTCTCGTACCAGGGGTAGCGACCCGGGAGCCGCCTGCCGCAGCAAGTCCATCGCGCTTTGTGGTGGCTCTGGTGAAAACCAGCGGCTCCTTTGACTCCGCTCCCTGGTATGGATCACGCCATTGTCTACAACAGGTATAGTGGATCCACACCACCAGCCGTTACAGTAAGATCCAGCCATGGATCCCGCTGAGATGCCTTTGCCTAACGTTGCTGATCTCATCACAATCGTGGCTTAACAGTCGCAGCAGCTTGCTCATCAAGCACAACTTTTGAATCAATTATCCGCAATGATGCAGCAGCTTCTCTCCATTCAACAGCTGCAGCAGCCTCAACCTGTTCCTGCGACTTGTTCAGTGTCTGCAGCTTCCATGGTCAACGTCAGCTCCAAGCTACGTCTGTCCCTGCTGATAAAGTACAAAGCTGATCCAAAATTGTGCAGAGGGTTTGTGACTCAGTGTTCCATGCATCTGGAATTAATGGCTGACCATTTCCCGACAGAGCGAGCTAAGGGGGCTTTTGTGATCAGTCTACTCTCCGTGAAAGCCCTTGCCTGGGCTACTCCTCTCTGGGACCAAAATGATCCTGTATCTTCCAATTTGCAAGCCTTCCTCACAGCTTTCCGCAGTGATTTTGAACACCTCGGCCAAAACCACACTACTGAACCTCCGCCAAGGGGACTCTACTGTTGGTGACTTCGCGGTCCAGTTCCGCACACTAGCCACCAAATTGGCCTGAAATGACTAGGTCCTGCGTGCTACCTTTAAAAAAGGACTTTCCAGTAGAGTGAAGGATGCTCTCGCTGCACGAGATCCTCCATCTTCCCTGAGTGACCTCATTCAGTTATCCACTCGAATAGATGTACGACTTTCCGAGAGGCAGGAGGAACTCCGCCAAGCATGTAAACCAGTTCGGACACGTTGTCTTCTCCGTTTGGCGCCTGTGTTCCGGCGGCTACTTCAACCACCCTCCTTGCCTTCAGCCGAAGAAGCTATGCAGGTGGATCGTGCCCGTCTAACCAAACAGGAGAGGTTCTGCCGACAAAATGAAAATTTGAGTCTCCACTGTGCCAGCCCGGAGCATTTGTTCAAAGATTGTCCTTTGCGACCACCACTTCCAGGAAATGCACGCACCTGGGAAACGTGGGAGAGACGTCGCTAGGTGTGAATTCCAACTCTCTTCGATTGACCTAATCGGTTTAAGTATATACCTCTACCAGTGCTTCGTTCTTCGCCTCAGCCTTTCTGGACTCAGGTTCTGCTGGAAACTTTATCAATGCCTCAGGGCATACCTGTGCATCCTGCGCCCGATACTGGTATATAACGCGGGGTCACGCCATGACCCCGCGTCATACCAGGTCGGTCCCAGTGGCTAATGACAGCCAGGAAACCGGGCTTATAGCGTGCGGCACCGATCATTGTGCCGCATGCTATTAACCCTTTAGACATGTCAATCAAAGTTGATCGCCGCATCTAAAAAGAAAGTAAAAGCTTTCTGGCAGCTCAGTTGGGCTGATTGGGACCATCGCGGGGAAATCAACAAGAGCGGAGGTCCCCTTGCCGGCCTCCGTCGCGTCCGATCGGCGATTGATTGCTCCAAGCCTGAGATCCGGGCTTGAGCAATCGACCGCTGATAACACTGATCTTTGCCGTGTCAATGCACGGCAATGATCTGTGTATGAGATCGGAATGTTCAGTGTAATAGCCACTAGGGGGGGGGGCTATTACACTGCATTAAAAAAAGTATGAAAAAAAAAGTTAATAAAGATCATTTTACCCCTTCCCTAATAAAAGTAAGTATCACCCGTGTGAGAAAATGTCCGAACTATAAAAATATATAGTTAATTAAACCACATGGTCAATGGCGTACGCGCAAAAAAGTCCAAAATAATGTATTTTTGGTCACTTTTTAATAAATAAAAAAAATTGTTAGAAAGCAATCAAAAAGTCCGACAAAACTCCACGTCTTAAGCCTGCAGGCCTTTTTCAACCTTTGCCCATTCCAGAGTGCCCTTGGACTCACATACCCATGGACTTCATCACTGACCTACCATCCTCCTCTAACAACACAGTCATCTGGGTTGTCACAGATCGTTTCTCCAAAATGTCCCATTTTGTTCCTTTGCCTGGACTTCCCTCTGCTCCTCAGCCAGTGGATCAATTCTTCAGGCATATTTTTCGTTTACATGGTTTGCCGTTACACATTGTCTCTGACCGAGGGGTACAATTTGTCTCCAAATTCTGGCAGGCTCTCTGCTCACGCCTCAAAGTCAAGTTGGATTTTTCTTCTGCTTATCACCTGCAGACCAATGGCCAGGTAGAGAGAGTGAACCAAATTCTGAGTGACTACCTCTGTCACTTTGTCTCCGCACATCAGGACAATTGGGCCAATTTGTTGCTGTGGGCTGAGTTTTCTTATAATCACCGGGACTCTGAGGCAACTAAAAGATCTCCATTCTTCATTGTCTATGGCCACCATCCTCGCCCTCCTCTACCCTCTTCATCTGGGGTACCTGCTGTGAATGACCAGATCCAGGATTTCATGACTATTTGGCAGGAGACTCAATGGTCCTTGGTACACGCCTCTACCCTTATGAAGTCTCACGCAGACAAGAGAAGACCACCTCCAATCTTCTCTTCTAGAGATAAAGTTTGACTCTCTGCCAAATATGTTCGACTGAAGTTCCCTAGCTACAAACTTGGTCCTCGGTTCCTTGGTCCTTTTAGGATCTTACGTCAAATCAATCCAGTCTCCTATAAGCTCTGCCTGCCTTCTTCCTTACGCATTACAAATTCTTTCCATGTCTCTCTCAAGCCACTGATCCTCTACCGTTTCTCCCAGGGCGAAGGCCATCAGGGGGAAACTTTACTTCTTGGTGGATTGGAAGGGATTTGGTCTTGAGGAGAGGTCCTGGGAACCTGACGAGAACATATTAGATCGAGACCTGGTGCTGAGGTTCCTGCAGCCCAAAAAGAGGGGGAGACCTGGGGGGGGGTACTGTTATGAGTAGCGCTGCTGCCAGACACGCTGGCCATGAGCACACTCCTACCCTGTCCTCCCGTGCTGGCTCTGCTGCGGTTCGCATCGCATGCGAATGGCATGCTGTCACTCACCTCTCCGCGTCTCTGTCCCCTCCACTGTCCCTGGCCGCCAGCACATGCCTGATGTGAGTGGTGACGTCACGCTGTTTCCGAAAAGCATTGGAGAGAAGTGTGGACCTCCACGGCAGTAGTAGTGACGTCACCACTCAATCCCATACCACCGGATTAACCGCAAAGTGAGAGTTAACGGAACGGTTGAGACGCCACCGGGCGGGGCATTCTCCCGCTGTAACTCACGGACTTTCCTCACATTCAGCTCCTTCTAAATCCTATCACCCAAGAAGCGAGCCACCCGATGCAGGATTCGCAACAGTAGCACCGAACCGCAACAAAAAACGCAAGAACATTTGAACACACAAATGCAGTAAAATCCATATCAAATACTTATTAAATACATAGCATCTATTTAATTGCTATATTTTCTTCTGTAGACACTGATGCTATTCGAAAAAATGCGCAACAAATAGCTATCATCAGAACACTGCTTACAGTATACACTGTCACGATTCGGCTGGCAGGAGGTGGATCCTCTGTGCCAGAGAGGGATTGGCGTGGACCGTGTTGGTGGACCGGTTCTAAGTTTTTACTGGTATTCACCAGAGCCCTCCGCAAAGCGGGATGGTCTTGCAGCGGCGGTAGCAACCAGGTCGTATCCACCAGCAATGGCTCAACCTCTCTGACTGCTGAAGATAAGCGCGGTACAAGGGAGTAGAAAAGAGCAAGGTCGGACGTAGCAGAAGGTCAGGGCAGGCAGCAAGGATCGTAGTCAGGGGCAACGGCAGGAGGTCTGGAACACAGGCTAGGAACATACAAGGAAACGCTTTCACTGGCACAATGGCAGCAAGATCCGGCGAGGGAGTGCAGGGGAAGTGAGGTATAAGTAGGGAGTGCACAGGTGAACATACTGATTAAGCCTGCTGCGCCAATCAGTGGCGCAGTGGCCCTTTAAATTGCAGAGACCCGGCGAGCGCGCGCCCTAAGGAGCGGGGCCGCGCGCGCCGGGACAAGACAGACGGGGGACGGGTCAGGTACGGGAGCCGCGATGCGCATCGCGAGCGTGCGCCTCCCGCATCGCGAATCGCATCCCGGCTGGGAGTGATATTGCAGCGCACCCGGTCAGCAGGTCTGACCGGGGCGCTGCGAATGAGAGGATGCTGCGAGCGCTCCGGGGAGGAGCGGGGACCCGGAGCGCTCGGCGTAACAGTATCCCCCCCCCCCTTGGGTCTCCCCCTCTTCTTGGAGCCTGAGAACCTGAGGATAAGACTTTTGTCTAGGATGTTGTCCTCAGATTCCCAGGATCTCTCCTCTGGGCCACAGTTTTCCCAATCCACCCAAAAAAATCTTTTACCTCTGACAGTCTTGGAGGCCAGAATCTCCTTCACAGAGAAGACGTCAGATGAACCGGAAACAGGAGTGGGAGAAACAACTTTGGGAGAGAAGCGGTTAAGGATGAGTGGTTTAAGGAGAGAGACATGGAAGGCATTGGGAATACGGAGAGAAGGAGGAAGAAGGAGTTTGTAAGAGACAGGGTTAATCTGGCACAAGATTTTGAAAGGACCAAGATAGCGTGGTCCCAGTTTGTAACTGGGGACACGAAAGCGGACATATTTAGCGGAGAGCCATACCTTGTCTCCGGGAGCAAAAATGGGGGGAGTTCTTTTTTTTTTATCAGCAAATCTTTTCATCTGGGATGAAGTCTGTAAAAGAGAATTTTGGGTTTCTTTCCATATGATGGAAAGATCACGAGTCACTTCATCCACAGCGGGCAAACCAGAGGGCAAGGGAGTAGGGAGGGGAGGAAGAGGGTGACGGCCGTACACCACGAAAAATGGGGATTTAGCAGAAGATTCGGAGACTCTGAAGTTGTATGAGAATTCGGCCCATGGTAGAAGATCTGCCCAGTCATCCTGGCGGGAGGAAACAAAATGCCGTAAATAGTCACCCAGGACCTGATTAATTCTTTCTACTTGCCCATTGGATTGGGGATGATAAGAAGAAGAGAAGTTAAATTTGATCTTGAGCTGTTTACAGAGGGCCCTCCAGAATTTAGACACGAATTGGATGCCTCTATCCGAGACGATATGCGTGGGCAAACCGTGAAGGCGAAAAATGTGTACAAAAAATTGCTTTGCCAACTGAGGCGCTGAAGGAAGACCAGGAAGAGGAATAAAATGTGCCATCTTGGAAAATCGATCAACGACCACCCAAACAACTGTGTTGCCACGGGATGAGGGCAAGTCCGTAATAAAGTCCATACCAATCTGTGACCAAGGCTGTTCAGGAACAGGCAGGGGATGAAGGAGACCAGCAGGATTCTGGCGAGGAGTCTTATCCCGGGCACAGACAGTACAGGCCCGTACGAAATCAACAACATCAGTCTCCAGAGTCGGCCACCAATAAAATCGAGAGATGAGTTGCAAGGATTTTTTGATGCCCGCATGGCCTGCGAGGTGGGAGGAGTGTCCCCATTTGAGAATCCCGAGACGCTGGCGTGGAGAAACGAAGGTCTTCCCTGGAGGAGTTTGCCTGATGGAAGCTGGAGAAGTGGAGATCAGACAGTCCGGAGGAATGATATGTTGCGGAGAGACCTCTACTTCAGAGGCATCAGAAGAACGAGAGAGGGCATCGGCCCTAATGTTCTTGTCAGCAGGGCGAAAATGGATTTCAAAGTTAAAACGGGCAAAGAACAACGACCACCTAGCCTGGCGAGGGTTCAGTCGTTGGGCAGACTGGAGATAGGAGAGATTCTTGTGATCAGTGTATATGATAACTGGAAATTTTGATCCCTCCAGCAGGTGCCTCCATTCCTCAAGCGCCAATTTAATGGCCAGTAGTTCTCGATCACCAATGGAGTAGTTTCTCTCCGCAGGAGAGAAGGTCCTAGAAAAAAAAACACAAGTAACAGCATGCCCGGAAGAATTTTTTTGTAGAAGGACAGCTCCAGCTCCCACAGAGGAGGCATCTACCTCCAATAGAAAGGGTTTAGATGGGTCAGCTCTGGAGAGCACGGGAGCAGAAGAAAAGGCAGACTTGAGATGTTTAAATGCGTCTTCCGCTTGGGGAGACCAGGACTTAGGATTGGCATTTTTCTTGGTTAAAGCCACGATAGGGGCCACAATAGTGGAGAAGTGTGGAATGAATTGTCTGTAATAATTGGCGAACCCCAAAAAACGTTGGATAGCACGGAGTCCGGAGGGGCGTGGCCAATCTAAGACGGCAGAAAGTTTATCTGGGTCCATTTGTAGTCCCTGGCCAGAGACCAAGTATCCTAGGAAAGGAAGAGATTGACATTCAAAGAGACATTTCTCCATTTTGGCATAAAGTTGATTGTCCCGAAGTCTCTGAAGAACCATGCGGACATGCTGGCGGTGTTCTTCTAAGTTGGCAGAAAAAATCAGAATATCGTTCAGATAAACCACAACACAGGAATATAGGAGATCACGAAAAATTTCATTAACAAAGTCTTGGAAGACAGCAGGGGCGTTGCACAGGCCAAAGGGCATGACCAGATACTCAAAGTGTCCATCTCTGGTGTTAAATGCAGTCTTCCATTCGTCCCCCTCCCTGATGCGGATGAGATTATAAGCACCTCTTAAGTCCAGTTTGGTAAAGATGTGGGCGCCTTGTAGGTGATCAAAGAGTTCCAAGATAAGAGGTAAGGGGTAGCGTTTTTTACCGTGATTTTATTAAGTCCGCGGTAATCAATGCAAGAGCGTAGGGAGCCATCTTTTTTGGACACAAAAAAAAATCCAGCTTCGGCAGGAGAGGAGGACTTGCGGATAAACCCCTTTTTAAATTCTCCTGGATGTACTCCGACATGGCTAGAGTCTCTGGAGCAGACAGAGGATAGATTCTGCCCCGGGGTGGAGTAGTACCTGGGAGGAGGTCAATAGGACAGTCATAAGGCCTGTGAGGAGGTAAAGTCTCTGCTTGCTTTTTGCAAAAAACATCAGCATAGTCCATATAAGCCTTAGGAAGACCGGATACCGGGGGAACCACAGGGTCCCTACAGGGAGTACTGGGAACCGGTTTAAGACAGTCCCTGTGACAAGAAGTACCCCAGTTCTTGATCTCTCCTGTGGACCAATCAAGGGTTGGGGAATGGCGTTGAAGCCACGGTAATCCAAGAAGAATTTCTGAAGTGCAGTTGGAGAGGACCAAAAATTCAATTTTTTCGTGATGGGGTCCGATGCACATTAGGAGAGGTTCCGTGCGGTAACGCACGGTACAGTCCAATCTTTCATTGTTCACAGAATTGATGTAGAGGGGTCTGGCGAGACTGGTCACCGGGATGTTGAACCTGTTGATGAGAGAGGCCAAAATAAAATTTCCTGCAGATCCGGAATCCAAGAAGGCCATAGCAGAGAAGGAGAAGGTAGAAGAAGATATCCGCACCGGCACAGTAAGGCGTAGAGAAGCAGAGTTCACATCAAGAACTGTCTCACCTTTGTGCGGAGTCAGCGTGCGTCTTTCCAAGCGGGGAGGACGGATAGGACAATCCTTCAAGAAGTGTTCGGTACCGACACAGTACAGGCAAAGATTCTCCATGCGGCGTCGTGTCCTCTCTTGAGGTGTCAAGCGAGACCGGTCAACTTGCATAGCCTCCACGGCGGGAGGCACAGGAACGGATTGCAGAGGACCAGAGGAGAGAGGAGCCGGGGAGAGAAACCGCCTCGTGCGAACAAAGTCCATATCCTGGCGGAGCTCCTGACGCCTTTCGGAAAAACGCATGTCAATGCGGGTGGCAAGATGAATAAGTTCATGCAGGTTAGCAGGAATTTCTCGTGCGGCCAGCACATCTTTAATGTTGCTGGATAGGCCTTTTTTAAAGGTCGCGCAGAGCTCCTCATTATTCCAGGATAATTCGGAGGCAAGAGTACGGAATTGGATGGCGTACTCGCCAACAGAAGAATTACCCTGGACCAGATTCAGCAGGGCAGTCTCAGCAGAAGAGGCTCGGGCAGGTTCCTCAAAGACACTTCAAATCTCCGTGAAGAAGGAGTGTACAGAGGCAGTGACAGGGTCATTGCGGTCCCAGAGCGGTGTGGCCCATGACAGAGCTTTCCCAGACAGAAGGCTGACTACGAAAGCCACCTTAGACCTTTCAGTAGGAAACTGGTCCGACATCATCTCCAAGTGCAGGGAACATTGCGAAAGAAAGCCACGGCAAAACTTAGAGTCCCCATCAAATTTATCCGGCAAGGATAATCGTAGGCCGGAAGCGACCACTCTCTGCGGAGGAGGTGCAGGAGCTGGCGGAGGAGATTGTTGCTGAAGCTGTGGTAATAGCTGCTGTAGCATCACGGTCAGTTGAGACAGCTGGTGGCCTTGTTGCGCTATCTGTTGCGACTGCTGGGTGACCACCGTGGTGAGGTCGGCGACAACTGGCAGTGGGACTTCAGCGGAATCCATGGCCGGATCTACTGTCACGATTCGGCTGGCAGGAGGTGGATCCTCTGTGCCAGAGAGGGATTGGCGTGGACTGTGTTGGTGGACCGGTTCTAAGTTGCTACTGGTATTCACCAGAGCCCGCCGCAAAGCGGGATGGTCTTGCAGCGGAGGTAGCAACCAGGTCGTATCCACCAGCAACGGCTCAACCTCTCTGACTGCTGAAGATAAGCGCAGTACAAGGGAGTAGACAAGAGCAAGGTCGGACGTAGCAGAAGGTCAGGGCAGGCAGCAAGGATCGTAGTCAGGGGCAACGGCAGGAGGTCTGGAACACAGGCTAGGAACATACAAGGAAACGCTTTCACTGGCACAATGGCAACAAGATCCGGCGAGGGAGTGCAGGGGAAGTGAGGTATAAGTAGGGAGTGTACAGGGGAACATACTGATTAAGCCTGCTGCGCCAATCAGTGGCGCAGTGGCGCAGTGGCCCTTTAAATTGCAGAGACCCAGCGCGCGCGCGCCCTAAGGAGCGGGGCCGCGCGCGCCGGGACAAGACAGACGGGGGAACGGGTCAGGTACTGGAGCCGGGATGCGCATCGCGAGCGGGCGCCTCCCGCATCGCGAATCGCATCCCGGCTGGGAGTGATATTGCAGCGCACCCGGTCAGCAGGTCTGACCGGGGCGCTGCGAATGAGAGGATGCTGCGAGCGCTCCGGGGAGGAGCGGGGACCCGGAGCGCTCGACGTAACATACATTGTTATCATATTCACCATTATCACAACCAGGTACATTATGTATATTTAAAGAAGTCCAAAAGTGCTGACCATAACTAATTATTATTAATTATGAGAAATTGCTAAAAAAAAATAATTGTAGAATACTGTAAGTCACATATGAGGTGAAGGTGTTAAGGCCGTTATACATACTAAGAGTAAGGTTTGTTCTGTTCTATATGTTGAAGACATTTTCTCCTTCACCTCAATAACATCTATTCTCCAGTATCTCAAATGTAAAAATAAAATCAATAAAAGATATGTTTTCTATGTTGGCTGTAACTCTGCTTTCTTTTCTTCCTTTTAATGAAATTCTATACGGCTAGGTTACTCCGGGTCATCCTCTAGACGGAATACAAACTATAAATGTAAATTCTTCAAAATGTCATATAAAGTAATTGTGTTCACGTCGGCAAAGTAGAGAATTTATAGCGAGCCGTACCTCAGGAGTTTGTTGTGTCACATTGACAATTGAAAAATAACAGATGGCCGTATTAGTATTGGCTTTGAAACTCCGAATCAGAAGGTCAATAAAATTAAATTGGAAAGAAAGTAATAATTGAAAACAAAAAAATATATACAGGGGGGGCTATAAATATACAGCGTTTATCCGGGTAATTTTGTGGTAATTTTTTTACATGTTTGACATTTTGTTTCCTTTTATTCAGTACATCTTTATTAAACAGCCGAAAAGTTAAATTCTAGGAAGAAAAAGTGATAGAATGTTATTAAAAATACATTTCTAAATGTTTAAATAGTCTTATTTTATTCCAGTTTTTGAATTATCTATGTTTTATTAAAAGTTTTTAAATGTTAAAACATAAAATATACAACAGAGATAAAAGAACTGAAATAAATAAGAAATAAATAGTATTAGGTTTTGGGGGGGGGGTTGGCAAAATTCCACAAAAAAGTCAAATTTGTTTCTTTAATTGTGAGCTGCACTACTGTGTTTTTCTTGTCTGTGTATCTAAGTTTACACGCAACTTGTTTTTGATATTTTTTTTAACTAAAAAAAATTAAATTAAAAAGCCACAACTAAACCGCCATCATTACAAGTCATGTGATTTTTTTCATCATGTCACTCAAGGATTTCTATTGAAGAATTAAGCCCAAAAAAAAAACACCCAATAAAGATGAAAAAGTAATAAAAGGAAAAAAAAAAAAAAAAAAAAAAAAAATATGTGGGTTTAGCATTTCAGGTTCCCCTATTGACTACCAACAATTTGGCTGTAGTGTTTTTTGATTGTTGTCTTTTTTTTTTTTCCAAAAAAAAGGCCATGTGCCAAGATTAACCTATTCCCGCAGGTGTGAATCTAGACCAGACATAGGCAACCTTTGCAGATTGTTTTGGACAACATCTCCCATGATTCTCTTTCAGCCAAAATGCAGCCAAAGCATCATGGGACAAGTGCTGGTCTAGACCAACAACAGAAAAGGGAAAAAAACACCAGGTGAATAATCAAGATTTACTCACAGTATACATTTAAAGGGGTACTCTGGTGGAAAACATTTTTTTTTTCTAAATCAACTTTTGCCAGAAAGTTAAACAGATTTGTAAATTAATTATATCGAAAAATCTTCCTGTACTTATCAGCTGCTGTATGCTCCAGAGGAAGTTGTGTAGTTCTTTTCTGTCTGACCACAGTGCTCTCTGCTGACACATCTGTCCATGTCAGGAACTGTTCAGAGCAGGAGCAAATCCCAATACAATCTTCTCCTGCTCCGGACAGTTCCTGACAGACAGAGGTGTCAGCAGAGAGCACTGTGGTCAGACTGGAAAGAACTACACAACTTCCTCTGGAGCATACAGCAGCTGTTTAAATCTGTTTAACTTCCTGGCACCAGTTCATTTAAAAAAAAAAGTTTTTCACTGAAGTACCCCTTTAACTTCAACAACACCTTTACCTGCAGGTGTGAATTTAGATCAACAAAAAAAAAAGTGGAAAAAACATGGTCCTCAGGATACCAGCCTGTCTAAGGACCATGTGCATAATCAAGATTTGGTCACACAGTATAAGTATAAATTTAAGACTAATAGGAAATGGATGTTAGTAGAAAGGGTAGTGTTTATTATACCTAATTTTACATTAAGTATAAAAATGATTAATTAACCCCTTAAGGACTCAGCGTTTTTCTGTTTTTGCATTTTTATTTTTTCCTTATCACCTTCTAAAAATCATAACGCTTTCAATTTTGCACATAAAATTCCATATGATGGCTTATTTTTTGCACCACCAATTCTACTTCGGTTAGTCATTTTACCAAAAAATCCACGGTGAAACGGAAAAAAATTCATTGTGCGACAAAATTGAAGAATTATTGTCATTTTGTAACTTTTGGGGGCTTCCGTTTCTATGCAGTGCATTTTTTGGTAAAGATGACACCTTCTCTTTATTCCATACTTATATAGGTTTGATTTTGTCTTTCTTCTGAAAAAAATCATAACTACATGCAGGAAAATGTATACGTTTAAAATTGTCATCTTCTGACCCCTATAACTTTCTTAATTTTCAGCATACAGGTGGGTATGAGGGCTCATTTTTTGTGCCGTGTTCTGAAGTTTTTATCGGTACCATTTTTGCATTGATCGGACTTTTTGATCGCTTTTTATTCAAATGTGACCAAAAATATGCTATTTTTGGTTTTGGATTTTTTTTTGCATGTACGCCATTTACCGTGTGGTTTAATTAACAACATATTTTTATAGTTCGGACATTTACGCACGCGGTGATACCCCATATGTATATTTTTATTTTTATTTACATGGGTTTTTTTTATGGGAAAAGGGGGGTGATTCAAATTTTATTAGGGAAGGGGTTAAATGACTTTTATTAACTTTCTTTTTCCACTTTTTTTTTTTGCAGTGCTAGAGCTCCCATAGGGACTTATAACACTGCACACACTGATCTTTTACCCTGACCCCTGCAAAGCCATAGCTTTGCATGGAGCAGCGTAATAGGGGCTTGATTGCTCAAGCCTGTAGTTCAGGCTTGGAGCAATCAAACGCCGATCGGACGCGAAGGAGCAAGGTAAGGGGGCATCTGCTCGTGTCCTAGCTGATCGGGACATTGCGATTTTATCACGATAGTCCCGATCAGCCCGACTGAGCTGCAGGGGAGCTTTTACTTTCATTTTTGAAGGGTGTGCCGCGTGCTATTAGCCCAGGGTCCTGGCTATGAATAGCAGCCGGGACCGACCCGGTGTGATGCAGCGTCACGGCGTGATCCCATTTTAAACACCGGGACCGGGCGCAGGGCGTACGGGTACGCCCTGCATCCTTAAGAGGTTAGAGGGGTATTCCGCCCACAGACATCTTATCCCTTATCCAAAGGATAGGGGATAAGATGCCTGATCACGGGGGTCCCAGCGCAGCACCTGTGCCACACCATGCATTCTAAACAGTATGTTTAGAACGATGGGTTTGGGTGGCCGGAGACGAAACGTCATGCCACGCGCCCTCATGACAACGTCATGCCACACTCCTCCATTCATGTATATGGGACGGGGCGTCATATACATGAATGGAGGGGGCATTGCATGACAACTACTCTTGTACAATTGTGTTTTAAGTATAATGTAGATAAACATATTAGCACTGCACCATTTTTCACCAGTAGATTTTATGAGCTGATGTGATGTTCACCACATTTATCGCAACTGATGTTTCATAAGAAACTTATATCTATTAGTTAAGAATGTCCAAACATGTAGCCTACAACCAAATCTAGCAAATGGATCATGTCCAAACAAATGTCCTGCAATGAATAACACGAACAATGTAGAATTGTGAGCCTTGTACATAAATGAGCCTGCAAGGAACAAATGTATGCCCGATATCTCCCACAAGAGCGAGGCCTTAGGAGGCCTTAGGCGGATACACCCCCCAGACTAGACCCCTAAACTAATGCAAACCCTAGACAGACCCCTAACTTGCCTAATTAGAGAACCGCCTCTGAGTGCTCTGCACTTACGGGCATAGAGATTGGCATGCAGTATATCACAGTCCGTGACACTCTATCGCCACCTATCTCCGCTCAGCTGTGTTTCACAGTTGTCGTTCCATGTTAAGATAGCTCCAGCCTAGGGATGGCATGGCCGATGGCACCGGTGGCTGTCCACACTCAATGGAGGCTCCTGGCGTCTGATTTAGACAGTCAGGTGATGTGAGAGAACTTGCCCATGTTACGCCTAGCGCTCCGGGCCCCCGCTCCTCCCCGGAGCGCTCACGGCGTCTTTCTCCCTGCAGCTCCCCGGTCAGTCCCGCTGACCGGGAGCGCTGCTCTGTCATGGCCGTTGGGGATGCGATTCGCACAGCGGGACGCGCCCGCTCGCGAGTCGCATCCCAGGTCACTTACCCGTTCCCGTCCCCTGCTGTCATGTGCTGGCGCGCGCGGCTCCGCTCTCTAGGGCGCGCGCGCGCCAGCTCCCTGAGACTTAAAGGGCCAGTGCACCAATGATTGGTGCCTGGCCCAATTAGCTTAATTGGCTCCCACCTGCTCCCTGGCTATATCTGGTCTCCTCCCTTGCACTCCCTTGCCGGATCTTGTTGCCCTTGTGCCTAGTGAAAGCGTTTTGTGTGTTTAAAGCCTGTGTACCAGAACTTCTGCTATCTCCCCTGACTACGAACCTTGCCGCCTGCCCCCGACCTTCTGCTACGTCCGACTTTGCTTCTGCCTACTCCCTTGTACCTCGCCTATCTTCAGCAGTCAGAGAGGTGAGCCGTTGCTAGTGGATACGACCTGGTCACTACCGCCGCAGCAAGACCATCCCGCTTTGCGGCGGGCTCTGGGGAAAACCTGTAGTGGCTTAGAACCGGTCCACTAGCGCGGTCCTCGCCATCCCTCTCTGGCACAGAGGATCCACTATCTGCCAGCCGGCATCGTGACAGTAGATCCGGCCATGGATCCCGCTGAAGTTCCTCTGCCAGTTGTCGCTGACCTCCCTACGCTGGTCGCCCAGCAAGCTCGTCAGATCGCCCAACAAGATCACCAGCTGTCGTACTTGACCACCATGACACAGCAACTCCAGTCACAACTACAGCAAGTACAGTCACAGCTACAGCAGCAACAACCATCTCCTCCGCCAGCTCCTGCACCCCTTCCGCAGCGAGTGGCCACTCCTAGCCTCCGCCTGTCCTTGCCGGACAAATTTAATGGGGACTCTAAGTTTTGCCGTGGCTTTCTTTCGCAATGTTCCCTGCACTTGGAGATGATGTCGGACCAGTTTCCTACTGAAAGGTCTAAGGTGGCTTTCGTAGTCAGCCTTCTGTCTGGAAAAGCCCTGTCATGGGCCACACCGCTCTGGGACCGCAATGACCCCGTCACTGCCTCTGTACACTCCTTCTTCTCGGAAATTCGAAGTGTCTTTGAGGAACCTGCCCGAGCCTCTTCTGCTGAGACTGCCCTGCTCAACCTGGTCCAGGGTAATTCCTCCGTTGGCGAGTACGCCATACAATTCCGTACTCTTGCTTCTGAACTATCCTGGAATAATGAGGTTCTCTGCGCGACCTTTAAAAAAGGTCTATCCAGCAACATTAAAGATGTTCTGGCCGCACGAGAGACTCCTGCTAACCTGCATGAACTCATTCATCTAGCCACTCGCATTGACATGCGTTTTTCTGAGAGGCATCAAGAGCTCCGCCAGGAAAAAGACTTAGATCTCTGGACACCTCTCCCACAGTCTCCACTGCAATCTGCGCCTAGGCCTCCCGCCGAGGAGGCCATGCAAGTGGATCGGTCTCGCCTGACCCTGGAAGAGAGGAATCGCCGTAAGGAAGAGAATCTTTGTCTGTACTGTGCCAGTACTGAACATTTTTTGGACGGATTGTCCTCCACGTCTGGGAAACGCACGCTCGCACCCAGCTCTCGTGGGTGTGGCGTCTCTTGATGCTAAGTCGGCTTCTCCACGTCTCACGGTGCCTGTTCGGATTTCTACTTCAGCCAGCTCTCCCCTCTCAGCCGTGGCCTGCCTGGACTCTGGAGCTTCTGGGAATTTTATTCGGGAGTCCTTAGTGAATAAATTCCGCATTCCGGTGACCCGTCTTGTCAAGCCACTCCACATTTCCGCGGTCAACGGAGCCAGGTTGGATTGCACCGTGCGTTACCGCACGGAGCCCCTCCTAATGTGCATCGGACCTCATCACGAGGAAATTGTATTTTTTGTCCTTCCTAATTGCACTTCTGAAGTTCTCCTTGGACTACCCTGGCTTCAACACCATTCCCCAACCCTGGATTGGTCCACTGGGGAGATCAAGAGTTGGGGTCCCTCTTGTTCCAAGGACTGCCTTCAACCGGTTCCCAGTACTCCCTGCCGTGACCCTGTGGTTCCCCCTGTATCCGGTCCCCCTAAGGTCATTAAGGACTCTGCCTGCCACAGGAAATTCCTCTCCCCTCCTCCCAGTCCCATCAGGCAAGCCTCTGTGTCCCCTCATGGCCCTCGTCCTGGTGTCACACTGCCCCGTGCCAGGTCTCACCCTCTGCCCTCTCTCCCCATTCCTACTCCTGCTGTTCTGCCTGCCGTTGAGGAATCCCTCCATCCTTTCCCGGTGTCCTCATCCCAGGGGAGGCAGTTACCGGACAAAGAGAAGGGGAGACCTAAGGGGGGGGGTACTGTTACGCCTAGCGCTCCGGGCCCCCGCTCCTCCCCGGAGCGCTCACGGCGTCTTTCTCCCTGCAGCTCCCCGGTCAGTCCCGCTGACCGGGAGCGCTGCTCTGTCATGGCCGTTGGGGATGCGATTCGCACAGCGGGACGCGCCCGCTCGCGAGTCGCATCCCAGGTCACTTACCCGTTCCCGTCCACTGCTGTCATGTGCTGGCGCGCGCGGCTCCGCTCTCTAGGGCGCGCGCGCGCCAGCTCCCTGAGACTTAAAGGGCCAGTGCACCAATGATTGGTGCCTGGCCCAATTAGCTTAATTGGCTCCCACCTGCTCCCTGGCTATATCTGGTCTCCTCCCTTGCACTCCCTTGCCGGATCTTGTTGCCCTTGTGCCTAGTGAAAGCGTTTTGTGTGTTTAAAGCCTGTGTACCAGAACTTCTGCTATCTCCCCTGACTACGAACCTTGCCGCCTGCCCCCGACCTTCTGCTACGTCCGACTTTGCTTCTGCCTACTCCCTTGTACCTCGCCTATCTTCAGCAGTCAGAGAGGTGAGCCGTTGCTAGTGGATACGACCTGGTCACTACCGCCGCAGCAAGACCATCCCGCTTTGCGGCGGGCTCTGGTGAAAACCTGTAGTGGCTTAGAACCGGTCCACTAGCGCGGTCCTCGCCATCCCTCTCTGGCACAGAGGATCCACTACCTGCCAGCCGGCATCGTGATAGCCCAGAAGCTCCGTGATAGTCTATCCGGGAGTTATAAAGCTCCGTAGGCTCAATAAGCAGCTACTGACAGATAAGTTGCTCTGATCAAGATTGCGGAGATGCAGGAGATCACGGGGGTTCCCAGCGGTCGGACCTCCTGTGATCAGACACTTATCCCCTATCCTGTGGATAGGCAGTGATGTCATGAGCGGGGCATAGCTGTGACTGCACCCGACGCTCTAAACGAACACCAAGTGTAGCAGGGAGATTGCGGGGGTCCCCAGCGGCGGAACCCCTGCAATCAGAATTCTTATTATCTATCCTTTGGATAGGGGATAAGATGTCTAGGGGTGGAATACCCTTTTGATGCAAGATCAAAAGTTATCCCTATCCACTAAGACACAGGATAAACAGCTGATTGGTCAAACTTCTTGGATCCCTCGGAGAACAAAGGTCAAGAGTCCCCCAGGTAAATGGAGCGGCAGCCCACTTGCTATACCAGCTCAAAGACTTCTACAAATTGTGAGGTGTCCAGTCTCCAGTGGGAATTTAATGATTGGTGCTAGTCTGCACTACTGCTTAAAGGGGAGCTCCGGTGAAATTTTTTTTATTCAAATCAACTGGTACCAGAAAGTTAAAAATATTTGTGAATTACTTCTAGTTAAAAATCTTCACCCTTCCAGTACTAATCAGCAGCTGTATGATACAGGTATACTACAGAGAAATTTGTGAATTTATTTTCTGTCTGACCACAGTGCTCTCTGCTGACACCTCTGTCCATGTCAGGAACTGTCCAGAGCAGGAAAGGTATTCTATGGGAATTTGCTTCTAATCTGGACAATTCCTGAAAAAGACAGAGGTGTCAGCAGAGAGCACTGTAGTCAGACTGGAAAAAACTTCTCAGATTCATCTGTAGTATACAGCAGCTGATATGTACTGAAAGGATTAAGAGTTTGAAATAGAAGTAATTTACAAAACTTTATAACTTTCTGGCACCAGTTGATTTGAAAACCTTTGTTTTCCACCGGATTCCCCCTTTAATAAGTCCTTGTTCACTGGTCTAACAATCCTAGCCAGGTTGTGCATGTTGGTCACTGGTCAGATAAGAGTTATAGGCCCGGGCCAATCAGCAGCTGAGGCGGGGGATTTGTATCCTCCTCAGTCTACTGTCTGGGCTCTTGATTTCAGTTTAGCTTTACACTGATTCAGTTCACTTTTAATAAGACTCCTGTCTGTGTCTGTTCATATTTGTACTTTGTTTAGCCATAGCTTTGTGTCCTAACTTGTCTGTTTAGCTTTTAGCCATATTGTTTAGTTATATCTCTGTACTATGGTCAGTTTAATCCTGTCCAGTTTATTATCTGTTTTGTCAACCTGTATCTTGACCTGAATTCATACCTGTTTGTCTTTGCGTTTTCCTCCATGGTTGGGTCCTGATCCATAGCCTGTTGCCTTCCCCTGTCCTGGAGTTTAGTCTGTTCCTGTATTTAGTCTATGTAACCTGAACCTGCATTTTGACCTGTATTCAGACCTGTTTGTCTTTGTGCTAATGATTGGTGCTTTTCTGTGTTTGGTCTTGTTATCCACTACCTGTCAATCCTGATCTTTATAGTGTTCTGACTTCTGTTAACATGTTCACGCACTTCTTACCTGGTTAATCTTGCCGTTATTCTCCTAGAATCCTGTTTCCTTCATATTCTCATTCCTACCATATCTTGCTTTTGTTCTGGGGCTGTTGTCTTTAGGATATATATCTGTCACTATGTTTCACTTATATCTGTTTACTGCTTTGCATTCCTGCCTTCATTACGTATCCTCGTTCCCTGTCTGTGTGTTACAACTAGCTTGTTAACCTTTTGTATCCTGACCTGTGTCCCCGACCTCTATACAGTTCCATTTATTGTTCTGACTTGATGCCCCTGCACTTCAGTTCAGCTGAAGGACTGGCGTCCAGTTGTAGAATCGTTGGCTAGGGCAATTAGGCAAGTAGGCAGGGAAAAGGGTTCTGGCTAAGCTCAGGGTGCACTATTCCCTGCCCTACATGATGATTGGCTATCTCCGGTGCTCTCATAGACATTGAATGCAGCAGAGGCGCACACATATGACTACTGCTCCATTGCAATGGGAGATTTAGAATACAGTTCTCCAGATCTCGAGGGGTCCAGGTAGTTTGCCACCCCCAATCAGGCAATACCCTATATCTATTAGAGATGTTGAGAGACATGGGTGAAGGAGCAAATTCAGTGTTAATTAATATAAGGTTATGCCACATAATATACATAGTAATACATAGTAAATTACCAGATTCCTATGACACAAAAAGTTGAACACTAAAAGCTACTTTAAAGGGGTACTCCGGCCCTAAGACATCTTATTCCCTATCCAAAGGATAGGGGATAAGATATCTGACCACGGGGGTCCTGCCGCTGCGGACCCCCGCAATCTTGCATTCAGCGCCCACCTCTTTAAGCTGTACGCCGCGCTGCCAGCTGACAAACTGTGCCGGGTACCGACCACGGGGCCGGAGTATCGTGACTTCACGACTCTGCCCCCTTGTGACGTCACACCCCACCCCCGCTATGCAAGTCTATGGGAGGGGGCGTCCCTCCTGTGGACCCCCGCAATCTTGCATTCAGCGCCCACCTCTTTAAGCTGCACGCCCCCTTCCATAGACTTGCATAGCGGGGGTGGAGTCGTGAAGTCACGATACTCCAGCCCCATGGTCAGCACCCGGCAGTTTGTGAGCTGGCAAGGCGGCGTGCAGGTCAAAGAGGTGGGTGCCGAATGCAAGATTGCGGGGGTCCCCAGGAGCGGGACCTCCGTGGTCAGACATCTTATCCCCTATCCTTTGGACAAGGGATAAGATGTCTTAGGGCCGGAGTACCCCTTTAATGCTAGGCAGCTGCTGCCAAGGCAACTAGTAACACATAGTTAGAACATATCTTACTTTTCTACAAATGCCTTGTCAGTCTGCACATTAAATACTTTGCTACTTAACATAAAATTGGAGGAGTGGTAATAGGGGAATGATCTGAGTTTCACTATACACAAGAAATTGTCGGTGAATCCTATAAATGACAGAGGGATCTACCCCCCGAATGCTCACATATAGGGCCAGCTTGAGACTGTAAGCATCACTAGGTACAGAGACTGATTAGAACAATTATAAACTGGGCACCGCACCAAGAAGTATGTTGGTTCTGTATAAGCGACAACATAAAAATATATTAAATTCAATTACTTGTTATTTATATTTAGATGGTCGGTTTAATGATAAGTTATTGCATTGCATAATTTGTGTTGCCTCTTATGCTATAGAATACAGTGGGAAGTGTAATAACTATGATTCTTCGAAGGATCTTTTATAACATTCTAGGTTTTCACTCTTTGCCTTTAGTAAATTTGTATGGGGTCACGTACAATATTATATCTCTAGGTTGTACTCCTTACTGCACCATAGAAGTCTATGGGGGTCTTCAATTAGCTCCATATGCCTCTGATTTGATGTGGAGGCTTGTGAAGATGGAGCCAACCAGTGCTCATCCCTGTAGGAGAAGTAGTCAGCTGAGGCTATTGGCTATTCCATTCATAAACTGGGAACATGAAGGTCAGTGGCATTCAAATACCCAGAAGCCATTAGATAGTTAGGGCCGTGGCCATCCATGATCAGTTCTGCAGAGCTGGGAATCCAGGGCTGGGACTCCAAGGCCTAACTACTATATGGGGCACAAAGGGACCTAACTTCTATATGGGGGCACAGAGGGGGTCTAACTACTATATAAGGACACAGAGGGACCTTTTTACTGTATAGGGGCACAGAGGGGCCTAGATACTTTATAGAGACTCAGAGGTGTCTAAACTACTTCATGGGGCACAGAAGGTGCCTTATTACTATATAGGGGAACAGAAGGGGCCTAATACTATATGGAGGCACTGAGGAGTCTTAACTACTATGGGGGAGAGTTATTGCATTCAGAGCTTTTTTTTTCTTACTCCGGGCGCACAAAATGTCACACTTGCGCCTAAGCACTTTTGTGGGTACGCAGAAAGTAGCAAGCAGCCTTACCAATGCAACTTTCAGTTTTCACTTTACAGTAGTCACAAATTTATGAAGTGCAAATGTTGCAATAGACATAAAAAGTCACAAACCCCTGCAAAGAGTTGCAAACCTAAAACAGGTCATACCTGGCCAACAAGTAGTAGATGATAAATCTCCCCCTATATGGGGGCACAGAGTGGGCCCAACTACTAATGTGGGAACACAGCGGACCTTACTACATTATGGGGAGAAGAGTGGCATTACACTATGGGGTGAATAAAGAGGGCCTAGCACTATATTGGAGCACAGAGAAGGCCTTACTAGTATATGGGGGCATCAATGGGACTTAACTACTTTATAGGGCCACAAGTGGGTCTGACAAGGGAGTTTAAAGCGGCCAGTGCTGTGTGCTTGCCCCCAGGCCAATCCAGCTCCTGGGGCCGCTCTGCCAGTGGGTCGTTCCCCCCTGTGGGCACTGGTGTCGTGGCGGTGGTGGTCGCCGCCCAGTGCTGCGCCATTTTATGCTAGGGACGTTAGGGACCCACTCTAAATAGGTGGCCTTGACGTGGCGAGTGGGCTTGTACTTTTTGATAAAAAATGTATACTAACAGCCTGTTAGTTTTTGATATTATGCTGAGAAGCAATCAGATCATTATACAAGATTGTAGATGTGCACCATGTCTGTTTTCTACCCTAATTTACAAATCTGTTTAACTTTCTGGAGCCAGTTGATATATATATATAAAAAAGTTTTTTTCCTGGATAACCCCCATAGCACTGTGACAATCTTTTTGTGAACTGGCTATTTCCAGTTGGAGTTCATTCTCTTAAACTACAAATCCCATAGTACCTTGCTTGTAAGTGTGAGGTCACTTTTCTCCCTCCCACACATCGGCCACCCCACCCACTGAAAAACACCTTTGCAGCCTTCAATTCAATAGGCCAGTGTTTTCTGACCAGGGTGCCTCCAGCTATTCCATATTCTTTCAGAAGGTTTCTCCACCCATTGAAGCATAGACAAGCTCCCTCTGAACACCTGAATAGTGATGTTATGTCTTGTTCTGCACTGCAACCCGGGAAAATCCTAAGACAACAGTCATTTTGCATGCTGTTAAAAATAAATGTAGGGTCAAACATCACAGAAGAATCGCGAGACCACCATCAAACACAGGTACAGACACTATATTATGGACAACACAAAATTTACAGCCCCTGTAGCACAGTCAAATAAAAATAAAAACCCGGAATACCCCTATAAGCTTTAGTATCTTAGGCTATAGTTTAAACAGGCCCTAAAATTAATTAGAAGTTATTATTTGACACATAATACCTTATTTACAGGCTTACGTAGCTCTTTATATTTATTAATGCTCAGTTTAAACTGTAATAACTTAGTAATGGGCTGTAGCTTGCGTAGACCCTTACATTTAATGTTTAACTTGTTATAATTTAGAAGCTGCAGCTTACATAGTGTCTTCTATTTATTCATAACCAATTAAAATTGTAATAACTTAGTTACAGGCTGTAGATTACATAGCCCCTTATATTTATTCATACTCTGTCTAAATAACTTAGTTATAACTTTATTATAGGCTGCAGCTTACATGGCTCCTCGCATTTATTGTTTAACTTGTTATAACTAATAAGATTTAGCCTTAAAAAGTGCATTATAGTCATTAATTCTCAGAATAAACTGTAAAAACTTACCGTATTTTCCGCCCTATAAAACGCGCAGGCATATAAGACGCTCCCAATTTTAAAGGTGCAAAATCT
This sequence comes from Hyla sarda, assembly GCF_029499605.1. Classification (NCBI taxonomy): domain Eukaryota; kingdom Metazoa; phylum Chordata; class Amphibia; order Anura; family Hylidae; genus Hyla; species Hyla sarda. The sequence continues at coordinate 368,348,127 of NC_079193.1, read as the reverse complement.
AGAAAAAAAAGATTCTGAACCCAACAGTGACCTTCAACCTGCGGACTAGAGATGAGCGAACTTACAGTAAATTTGATTCGTCACGAACTTCTCGGCTCGGCAGTTGATGACTTATCCTGCGTAAATTAGTTCAGCCTTCAGGTGCTACGGTGGGCTGGAAAAGGTGGATACAGTCCTAGGAAAGAGTCTCCTAGGACTGTATCCACCTTTTCCAGCCCACCGCAGCACCTGAAAGCTGAACTCATTTATGCAGGAAAAGTCATCAACTGCCGAGCCGAAAAGTTCGTAACGAATCGAATTTACTGAAAGTTCGCTCATCTCTACTGCGGACCTCCAGATGTTGCAAAACTACAACTCCCAGCATGCTGGGAGTTGTAGTTTTGCAACATCTGGAGGTCCGCAGGTTGAAGACCACTGGTATAGGAGGTAGTACTCACGTGTCCCCGCCGCTCCGGACCCGTCACCGTTCATCACCGCTGCCCTGGATGTCGCTCCATTGCTGTCGCCGCGTCCCCGTGGTGTCCCCGACGCTCCGGAAGTCTTCTTCCCCGGGATCCACGCTCTCCGTTGCCATCATCACGTCGCCGTCATCACGTCGCTACACACGCCGCTCCTATTGGATGACGGGACGGCGTGCGCGATGACGTGATGACGTCGAAGGAGAGCGCTGGCCATGCAGGGGAACCTGGCACGGAGCAGACACCAAGGAGGCAGGTAAGGTCCCTCCCAGTGTCCTGTAAGCTGTTCGGGACGCCGCGATTTCACCGCTGCGGTCCCGAACAGCCCGACTGAGCAGCCGGGTTAGTGTCACTTTCCCTTCAGACGCGGCGGTCAGCTTTGATCGCCGCGTCTGAAGGGTTAATACAGGGCATCACCGCGATCGGTGATGTCCTGTATTAGCCGCGGGTCCCGGCCAATGATGGCCGCAGGGACCGCCGCAATAGGTGTGTATTCGCCGTACAAGACGCACCAACTTTTCCGCCCCAGTTTTGGGGAAGAAAAAGTGCGATTTTATACGGCGAAAAATACGGTAGTTATAGGCTGTAGCTTGCATCGCCCTTTACATTTATTGACAATTATTGAATAAAATGTAATCATTTACATATACGCTTTACATAGCCCCTTACATTCACCGAGAGCCATATTTGTCTTCAGTTCTTTCTTATTTTTTACAAGTAGTAAACAAAAAAAAAAGCAAAAAATATTCACATTTAGTTAACAACTTTGTATTCTAAAAACAACAAAAAAAATGTATTATTTAGCACGTTGTTGTTTGCATATTCTTTGAGTATATAATCTGTTTTTTAACAGCATATTAAATTTTTAATGAGATGATGCAAAGTTAATGTATTATAGGCCGTTGATTCGAAATTCTTTTATTAGTGCATAAAATGAATATCGGATAAACATACAAAATGAAGCTTATGAATAATTCTATCAGCAATAACATTTGCCAAAATACACATAATCATCACCCATCACCGCCGCTAATCTGTTACTCTGATTCATTTGACTGTAGAAGCAGCAAAGTTATTGTAGAGAAGTAGGAAAGAAATGATGCCGTTCTCCTCCGCTGTATTGTAACTAGTTATGTTTATTGTCCTATTTGTAGGATGTTGCTTTTTGTTTTTTTTATATATATATTAATGTGGTGGATTGGAGCATTGTATGGAAACAATCTACTGTTTATGGATTCTATTATGTTAGTGTATCTCATCATGACATTGCATACTAAGAAACCCATTTATTCTAATACCAGGTCGAGGTGTTTTGTATTATATACTGCACATATAATGGTGCAGACTTTATTTGATGACTTTATTTGACTACATATTACTTTTTACCATTATCTTCTCTGTTAGAAAATTATAAGATATTTAGAGAGGTCTGTACATTTTACTTAAAGGGGTTATCCAGGAAAAAAAAACTTTTTTATATATATCAACTGGCTCCAGAAAGTTAAACAGATGTGTTAATTACTTCTATTAACCCCTTAAGGACTCAGGGTTTTTCAGTTATTGCACTTTCGTTTTTTTCCTCTTTACCTTTTAAAAATCATAACCCTTTAAATTTTCCACCTAAAAATCCATATTATGGCTTATTTTTTGCGTCACCAATTCTACTTTGCAGTGACATTAGTCATTTTACCCAAAAATTCACGGCAAAATGGAAAATAAAATCATTGTGCAACAAAATCGAAGAAAAAACGCCATTTTGTAAGTTTTGGGGGCTTCCGTTTCTACGCAGTGCATATTTCGGTAAAAATTACACCTTATCATTATTCTGTAGGTCCATACGGTTAAAATGATACCCTACTTATATAGGTTTGATTTTGTCATACTGGTATGATTTTTGTTTTGATCGGACTTTTTGATCACTTTTTATTCATTTTTTAATGGTATAAAAAGTGACCAAAAATACACTTTTTATGACTTTGGAATTTTTTTGCGCGTACGCCATTGACCGGGCGGTTTAATTCATGATATATTTTTATAGTTCGGACATTTACGCACGTGACGACACCACATATGTTTATTTATTTATTTTTTTTTACACTTTTTATTTTTTTTATGGGAAAAGGGGGGTGATTCAAACTTTTATCAGGGAAGGGGTTAAATGACCTTTATTAACACTTTTTTTTAACTTTTTTTTTGCAGTGCTATAGGTCCCATAGGGACCTATAATACTGCACACACTAATCTCTTATACTGATCATTGTTATCCCATAGGGACCTATATCACTGCACACACTGATCTTTTACACAGATCACAGGCGTGTATTAACACGCCTGTGATCAGTGTTATCGGCGCTTGACTGCTCCTGCCTGGATCTCAGGCACGGAGCAGTCATTCGTCGATCAGACACCGAGGAGGCAGTTAAGGGCCCTCCCAGTGTCCTGTAAGCTGTACGGGACGCCGTGATTTCCCCGTGGCGGTCCCGAACAGGCCGCTTCTAAAGGGTTAATACCACACATCGCCGCAATCGGCGATGTGTGGTATTAGCCGCGGGTCCCGGACGTTGATGAGTGCCGGGACCGACGCGATATGATGCGGGATCGCGGCGCGATCCCGCTTCATGTCGCGGGAGCCAGCGCAGGACGTAAATAAACATCCTGCGTCGTTAAGGGGTTAAAAAATCTTAATCCTTTCAGTACTTTTGATCTGCTGAAGTTGAGTTGTTATTTTCTGTCTAAGAGTTCTCTGATGACACCTGTCTCGGGAACTGTCCAGAGTAGAAGCAAATCCCCATAGCAAACCTCTACTACTATGTGCAGTTCCCGAGACAAGCAGAGATGTCAGCAGAGAGCACTGTTGCCAAACAGAAAACAACAACTCAACTTCAGCAGCTAATAATTATTGAAAGGATTAAGATTTTTTAATAGAAGTAATTTACAAATCTATTTAACTTTCTGGATCCAGTTGACAATTTTTTTTTTCCTGGAATATCCCTTTAAAGGGATACTCCGTCCCTAAAGGATAGGGAATAAGATGTATGATCACCGGGGGTCTGGCCGCTGGGACCCCAGTGATCTTAATGTGGGCAACCTGGCGTTCAGAACATAATGTTCACAATGCCACGTTCAGGCGGCCGTGGTCGTAACGTAACGTCACACCCTCTTGTGACATCACTGCAGGCCCCTCCATTCATGTCTATGGGAGGGGGCCTGGTGGCCATCCCGCCCCCACCCACAGATATGAATTGAGAGGGATTGGCATGATGTTACGAGAGGGCGTGATTCCCATAACCATAAATGGAGGGGGCGTGGTGTGACATCACAATGGGGCATGGTGTGACATCACAACACAATGTTCAGAACTCCAGGGTGCCCACATGGAGATGGTGGTGGTTCCCAGTGGCCAGACCCCCGTGATCAGACAACCTAAAGTGAGCCTTAACACCCCCACAGGTGTTTGCCAAATTTTTGTTAAAGTTGGATGTGAAAAAATTTAAAAAAATATTTTTTTCACTAAAATGCTGGTGTTACCCTAAATTTTTCATTTTCACAAGGGAGAATAGGAAATAAGCCCCCTAAAATTTGTAACCCCATTTCTTCTGAGTAAGAACATACCCCATATGTGGATGTAAAGTGCTCTGCGGGTGCACTACAATGCTCAAAAGAAAAGGAGTGCCATTGGGATTTAGGAGAGAAAATGTGTCCGAAATTGAAGGCCATGTGTGTTTACAAAGCCCCCATAGTGCCAGAACAGTGCCCCCCCCCCCCCCCCAACATGTGACCCCATTTTGGAAACTACTATTAATAAAGGTTACAGTGAGCATTTAGACACCACAGGTGTCTGACAAATTTTTGGAACAGTGGTCCGTGAAAATGTAAAATAAAATTTTTCATTTGCACAGCCCACTGTTCCAAAGATCTGTCAAACGCCATTGGGGTGTAAATGCTCACTGCACCCCTTGTTAAATTCTGTGAGGTGTGTAGTTTCCAAAATGGGGCCACATGTGGGGGGTCCACAGTTCTGGCACGACGGGGGGCTGTGTAATTGCACATGGCCCCAGACTTATATTCCAATAGAATTCTCTCTCCAAAAGTTCAATGGCGCTCCTCCTCTTCTGAGCATTGTAGTTTGCCTGCAGAGCACTTTACATCCACCTATGGGGTAATTCCATACTCTCCTACCATTTTCTCCTATTACCCCTTGCAAAAATGTAAAATCTGGGGAAAAACAGCATTTTAGTGAAAAAACTTTTTTTTTTCATTTACACATCCTACTTTAACAAAAGGCCGTCAAACACCTGTGAGGTGTTAAGGCTCACTGTACCCCTTGTTACGTTCCTTGAGGGGTGTAGTTTCCAAAATAGTATGCATTTTTTATTTTTGCTGTTCTGGCACCATAGGGGCTTCCTAAATGTGACGTGCCCCCCAAAAACCATTTCAGCAAAATTTGCTTTCCAAAAGCCAAATGTGACTCCTTCTGTTCTGAGCATTGCAGTGTGCCCGCAGAGCACTTGACGTCCACACATGGTGTATTACCATACTCAGAAGAGATGGGGTTACAAATTTTGGGGGGCAATTTCTCCTATTACCCCTTGTAAAAAATTAAAATTTGGGGGAAAACTAGCATTTTAATGAAAAAAAATTATTTCACATCCGACTTTAACGAAAAGTCACCAAAGATATGTGACCAAAGTTGCTTTTCAACTCGAAAAGTAAATTGCGTTTGGTGCAAAACACTTTAGTATACCTCCTATCAAATAAATGCACCAGACGTAAAAATATAAATAAAATAACAAGCTTTATTAAACATAAATAATAATAAAATAAAAAACATAAATATTGAGAATCAGCAATAGCCAGAAAAAATGTGTAATGATCTAATAAAGACTATTCTCTTAAAGGTTTGCCATTACTAGTTAAACATATACTGCAGAACAGCACTGCGACATAAGGCACACATAGAAAAGGCAAACAAAAAATAAATGGTAATAAGAGAAGAGAGAGAAAACGTGTACAGGTGATCTATTGGTGCGCTGTGGGAGCCTGAGAAACCTAGAGAAAAAGGTGTGTTGATATGAGACCTGAAAAAATTAACAAGTACGTCCACAGCAACATCACTGCACTAGGAAAATACACCAGCCCTCGGAAGGGAAAAGAGGATAAACACGCTGCCACAGTGCATCCAGAGTCACCACGTTATACTCACATCAGAAATCACACACAACCCCTACGCCGTTTCGCTACCCGCTTCGTCAGGGAGTATATGGGTAGTAGCTGGGTAAACTATTTATATAACAGAGGACCAATCAAATATTTGGAGTGAAAATTACCTGGATAGAAGCAGCTGTGTTCCGTACCGCCAGAGCTCATAGCTACCGGCGCCATCTTGGGCTCTCGGGCGCACGCGCACAGCGGAGAGGCGACGTCTGTGCACCAACGTCACCACGCACTTAATTAGCGCGTGCGCACAATAGCCCACAAAGTAGATGGTAAATAAAAGTATTTGGCGCATGCGCAGACAAACTGGAGTCCGCTGTGACACGGAGCCAGGTCTGGGCATGCGTATGAACATGGACATGGAAGAGAGAGGCGATAGCACTAACATGGGTGTGCATAATGAAACCCTGGGGCACAGATATAAAGAATTTCATGTAGAAAAAGAATTTTAAAATAAAAAGTGGCAAAGGAGTGAGGTGCAGGTGCAAAAAATAAAAGGTGAACACACGTGAAGCATGCAAAAAGATTTTAAATATGTATATTATATACAAAGCATGTGAATAGTTAAGAACAAAGTGAAAAATTTTTTTTTATATAATGATAATATACCCCTATAATAGTCATTGTGTGCTAATGAGCAAACTTGTGAACAACATGTAAATGTGACAATATTATAAATATATATACACACATATGCATATATATATATATGTGTATGTGTAGAATAAACTATCAAATATAAAGAATATATGTGAAAAAAATATAATATTAGATGGAAGTGTAGAAAAAATGTTTATAAAAAAAGAGTGTAGAAAAAGTGTAAAAAGATTAATGAATAAAATTGATAAGTATAACTATCAATCGTTGTTGCTTCTAATCATACTGTGTACTAAGATAAGATGCTATATAGATAGACTGTTATCAAAAAAGGTGCATTAAAATGAGTTGCAATGTATAGAAACAACTATAATAGATGTTAATACATATACTGATCTAGCTATAAAATTGTTATCATGAAAAATAAATGTAGTAAATTTTTTTAATATATATCAGGCATGCCCCACCCATCATACCCCTAGGGGTATCATACTCAATATTTAAAATGGAACAATCAAGGCTATATTATGACACACTCAGTAGGTCATCTTGTCATAGAAAGGTGCTTCACTAGTGCCTTCGGGTCCACGTAAAGCTGACACTTCTTCCAGGAGCTAAAAAACACACAGACCAAACTACAGACAGACGAACAGCAAAGGGACAAACAAACATTAAAAATAATAACAAACAAAAAAAGGGGGCGGGGGGAAAGGGGAACGGGGGGGGGGGAAAGGAGGGGGAGGGGGGGGGGTTAAAGAAAAGGAAAAGGGAAGGGGGTCCAAACACAAAAGACACAAAACCCAAAAACCAAAACCAACAACAAACAACAACAACACACACAAAACAAACAACAAAAGACACATACAACAACAAAACAAGAAAAACACAAACAACAAAAAACAACCAAGAGACAAAAACAAAAACAAAAGCAACAATAACAACAAAAATGAGTAAGTGTGTAAAGTTACTAGGTCCTAACTGTCTATGATAAAATATCCTGTTAAAATAAAACTAAAACCCAAAACTAAAATGTAAATGCACAGAGCAGTTTACAATGTATTATGCACCAAATACATCACAAAAAGGATGTATAACTATTATTTTCATTTAGTCCCCACGGGGTAATGGTTTTTAGGTCAAAAATCCAACGTGCCTCCTTCTGTGCTAATATTCTTTTCCAGTTTCCCCCTCTAGGGTCCACCATCACTTTGTCAATCCCCCTTACCTTCAGAAGACTGCTGTCACATGAGTGGTACTCCTTGAAGTGTCTTGGTATTGTCTTCAATAGATTCATGTCATCTTCATTCTTAGCAGCTTCAATACCTAAGACATGTTCCCGAATGCGTCTTCTCAGCTCCCTAGAAGTAAGGCCTATATACATCAAATTGCAAGGGCATCGGGCACAGTAGACAACCCCTGGAGTACAGCAGTTAATTGCTTGTGTTATTTTATAACTCCTGGCTCCACTGGAGTCCCTGAAGTCGAAAGTTCTTTCCATGTTAGGGCATGCTACGCAGCCACCACAGGGTTTACTGCCCCATTTGGGGCCTTTTGTACCAAACACATTTTGTGTCTTTTTATCCCTGTGGTGGCTGTGAACCAAGATGTCTCTCAAATTTTTGGAGCGTCGGTAAGTTATTGCGGCTTTTTCAGGTACATATTTAGATAGCACTGGGTCCATCCGCAAGATAGCCCAGTGTTTTTGTAAGGCCCTCTGTATTTGACGCCATCTAGTATTATATGTACTGATGAACCTCACCTGATCGTCAGCAGGTTTCTTCATTATGTGGGCCAGTAGATTGGTTCTAGATGTTTCTTTGGCTCTGAGATATCCTCTCTGGATGTCCTTCTTGTTGTATCCTCTCTCCTTGAAGCGATTTTTTAAGTCTGCAGCTTGCTCTTCAAAGAAGGAAGGTGATGAACAAATCCGCTTCAATCGCAGGAATTGGCCTACGGGGATATTAGCCACAAGGGGTTTCGGATGAGAGGAAGTTGCATGTAAGACAGAGTTAGTAGATGTCTTTTTCCGATAAATATTAGACATGATATATCCTTCCATGTCGACACTCAGTAACAGGTCCAAGAAATCCATATCAGACCGTCCCCATTTATATGTCAATTTGATGTTATAGGGGTTATTATTTAATTGGGCCATAAAGGATTTCAATTCATCTACCGAGCCATGCCATACAAACAAGATGTCATCAATAAATCTCCCCCACAATGACACCCTCTCAATGAGTTCGATAGCGTCCAACATAAAGATCCTCCTCTCCCACAGCCCCAGGAACAGGTTTGCATATGAGGGCGCACAAGACGCCCCCATAGCTGTCCCCTGGAGCTGTAGGTAGAGGAGGTCCTTAAATAAAAAGAAGTTATGCGTCAAAGCAAATTCAAGAAGTTGGACAATGAACTCACCCAATGCCGCATCCAGATCCGTCATTTCCAAAAAGGCTCTAGTTGCTTCCAATCCGTCACAGTGTCTAATCGATGTATAAAGGCTTTCCACATCACAGGTCACAAGAATTGCCTCTTCATCCAATTGTATACCATCGAGTCTTCTCAATACATCTGTTGTATCCTTCAGATGTGAGGGTAGGGATTCTACAATATGTTTCAAAAAATGATCAACATATTTGCAAATAGGTTCCGTTAAAGAATTGTTCCCTGAAACGATGGGGCGACCCGGAGGGTTCTCGATTCCTTTATGCACCTTTGGGAGAAGGTAAAGGGTAGCTATTGTAGGATGCTCAGGTAGAAGGCTTAGGTATTGTTTGCGGGTAATGAGAACAGCTTCTACGGCAGTGTCCAAAATCCCAGCCAGTTCAGATTTGAATTTTACCAAGGGGTTAAATGTCAATCGCTTATAGCAATCCCCATCCCTGAGTTGTCTCTGTGCCTCCTTCTCATACATGGATCTTGGCCACAGGACAACATTGCCACCTTTGTCAGATGGTTTAATTACAATGTCGTCCATGCGGCCAAGATCCATGAGAGCCCTGCGTTGAACATATGTCAAGTTGTCATGTGATTTAGTGTTTGGAATCTTTTCAAATCCTTTACAACTAATTGGACAAACATGTCCACATTGGGGTTAAGGGATAAAGGAGGAAAATTTTTAGAAGGTAGTAACACCCCTTCGGGGAACTTACCCGGGTTTGGAGTCTGTTGTTCATCCAATAAATCATTTAAGGCATTAACAGCCTCAATTTCTCCTGAAGTCTGAAAAATTGCAGTGTCTGGTGCTGAATGAAACATTTTCTTAAATATCAGCTTTCTGGCGAACAAATGAAGGTCTTTTACTGCTGTGAAGGTATTAAATGGGGAAGAAGGTGAAAATGTCATGCCCAGGCCTAGAACCTCATACTGTGCTTTTGTTAAAACAACATTTGAGAGGTTAATTACCTTGCGTGTGCCGTTTGTGCTCCTGGTGTCCATGCGTTCATCCGATCTCCATCTTTGGTTGATTTTACCTCGCTGTATCTTCCTCTTGTTATTGTATCTTCCGGTGTTATTGGAAGTCTGAGATGATGTACTAGATTCCATTCCCATAGACATAGTGGAAGAGACTGAAGCCAATCTGGCACGTCCTTCTTTTGGCGGTTGTTTCCATTTATAGATTTTATTTGTGGAATAATCGTTCAAGTCTCTAGAGAATTTCTTTGATTTAGTTCCCTTAATTTGTTTTTCCCATAATTTTAGGGACTCATCTAATTCTTGTTTATAATTCACAAATTCATCACTTGTCAAAGTTTTAGAGATCTCTTCCTCAACTTTAATTATCTGTGATGACAGGTCACTCAGTGTTTCACTATTGTGTTCCATAATAATCGCCATAAATGTCCTCGAGCATAAATTACACGCTTCTTCCCATTTTTTTATAAATGCTTCATTTTCAAGACTAAAGGAGGGGAAAGTCTGGATTCTCAACCCACGTGGTATAAGTTGTTTCTGTAAATAGTTCTCAAGTGATGTACGATTCCACCAAGTTTTAATTTGGCGGTGCATAAGATTCTTTAAAATATTCTTAGATTCTCTTACATTGTTCTGCTCTGTTTCCAAGCTGGCTATTGCTGATCCAGAAAATAGTAAACTGGCCTGTTCAAGCCAGGAAGCTTCTCTGGTCCGAAAATCCATCCTCACTGAATGGAAAACCCTCTGTAAAGAAAATACAGGAAATAAAGTAACCAAAGATATGTGACCAAAGTTGCTTTTCAACTCGAAAAGTAAATTGCGTTTGGTGCAAAACACTTTAGTATACCTCCTATCAAATAAATGCACCAGACGTAAAAATATAAATAAAATAACAAGCTTATTAAACATAAATAATAATAAAATAAAAAACATAAATATTGAGAATCAGCAATAGCCAGAAAAAATGTGTAATGATCTAATAAAGACTATTCTCTTAAAGGTTTGCCATTACTAGTTAAACATATACTGCAGAACAGCACTGCGACATAAGGCACACATAGAAAAGGCAAACAAAAAATAAATGGTAATAAGAGAAGAGAGAGAAAACGTGTACAGGTGATCTATTGGTGCGCTGTGGGAGCCTGAGAAACCTAGAGAAAAAGGTGTGTTGATATGAGACCTGAAAAAATTAACAAGTACGTCCACAGCAACATCACTGCACTAGGAAAATACACCAGCCCTCGGAAGGGAAAAGAGGATAAACACGCTGCCACAGTGCATCCAGAGTCACCACGTTATACTCACATCAGAAATCACACACAACCCCTACGCCGTTTCGCTACCCGCTTCGTCAGGGAGTATATGGGTAGTAGCTGGGTAAACTATTTATATAACAGAGGACCAATCAAATATTTGGAGTGAAAATTACCTGGATAGAAGCAGCTGTGTTCCGTACCGCCGAAAAGTCGTCAAACACCTGTGGGGTGTTAAGGCTCACTGTACCCCTTGTTATGTTCCTTGAGGGGTGTAGTTTCCAAAATAGTATGCCATGTGTTTTTTTTTTTTTTTTGCTGTTCTGGCACCATAGGTGCTTCTTAAATGTGACATGCCCCCCAAAAACCATTTCATAAAAACTCTCCAAAATCCCACTGTCCCCCTTCTGAGCCCTCTAGTGCACCCACAGAGCACTTTACATCCACATATGAGGTATTTCATTTACTTGAGAGAAATTGGGTTACAAATTTTAGGAAGATGTCTATCATTTTACCCCTTGTAAAAATTCAAAAACTGGGTCTACAAGAACATGCCAGTGTAAAAAATGAAGATTTTGAATTTTCTCCTTCAATTTGCTGCTATTCCTGTGAAACACCTAAAGGGTTAACAAACCTTTTGAATGTCATTTTGAATACTTTGAGGGGTGCAGTTTTTATAATGGGGTCATTTGTGGGGTATTTCTAATATGAAGGCCCTTCAAATCCACTTCAAACTGAACTGGTCCCTGAAAAATGTTGATTTTGAAAATTTTGTGAAAAATTGGAAAATTGCTGCTGAACTTTGAAGCCCTCTGGTGTCTTCCAAAAGTAAAAACATGTCAACTTTATGATGCCAATATAAAGTAGACATATTGTATATGTGAATCAGTATATAATTTATTTGGGATATTCATTTTCCTTATAAGCAGAGAGCTTCAAATTTTAAAAAATTAAACATTTTCTATTTTTTCATCACATTTTGGAATTTTTTCACCAAGAAATGATGCAAGTATTGACAACATTTTACCACTAACATAAAGTAGAATATGTCACGAAAAAACTGTCTCGGATTCAGAATGAAAGGTAAAAAGTATCCCAGAGTTATTAATGCTTAAAGTGACAGTGGTCAGATGTGCAAAAAATGGCCGAGTCCTACATTGAAAATTGGCTGGGTCCTTAAGGGGTTAAATGTACATTCATATTTATCTTCATTGAGACCTGTCAGAAGATAACATCCTTGAGGTCAATGAGTTGAGCCACCATTGATCTGCTAAGAAGTGTGTCCCACCACCTTCAATGGCTTTCCATTACAAATGCCATACATGTCTGATAGATGGAGGTCTAACCTCTGGGACCCTCACCTATCAAGAGATAAGAAGTCCCGTGGTGACCTTACCACACCTTTATCAAGGCTTCGGTTCTGGATCTAGACTTACGCAGATTTACGCAGCTTGTCAGTGCTCTTCCCAATCAGCACTTAAAGGGGTACTCCACTGGAAAAAAAAATCTAAATCAACTGGTCCCATAAAGTTATACAGATTTGTAAATTACTTCTATTAAAAATTCTTAATCCTTCCAGCCAGCACTTATCAGCTGCTGTATGTTTCCCAGGAAGTTCTTTGCTTCCGTCTGACCACAGTGCTCTTTGCTGACACCACAATCCATTTTAGGAACTGCCCAGAGCAGGATTGGTTTGCTATGGGGATTTGCTCATACTCTGGACAGTTCCTAAAATGGACAGAGGTGTCAGCAAAGAGCACTGTGGTCAGACAGAAAGGAAATTCAAAAAGAAAAGAACTTCTTGTGAAACATACAGCAGCTGATAAGTACTGGAAGGATAAAGATTTTTTTAATAGAAGTAATTTACAAATCTGTATAACTTTCTGGCACCAGTTGATTAAGATATTTTTTTTTCAAGTGGAGTACCCCTTTAAAACTATCCTCCACTGGTACTACACCCCTGACCGACTGTCCAGAGGATATGGCTCTCGTGGCACCCTATACCATACCCTCTGGACCTGTCCAGTAATTAGGCTTTTCTGGCTTTCTTGTAGGAGTTTGCTAAGAGAAGTAATGGGGATTAGAGTTCTATTAGAGCTCCTATGCTGACCCATGTCTTCCTTTAGTTACAAAGCTGAGTTTGGTAGAAAAGAACAACTTAAAAGAGGTTATATTAGTATTGTAAAGTCTTGTTAAGTCAAGTAGAGAAAAAAATCAGACATGGTCGCTCATTTACAACTCGCACAGTGATCCTAGGCTTCTCAGCATCATTTATTAAACTAACAGGTGGTTAGTGTAGTTGATGTCATGACCACCTGTACGTAGCGGATCCCTAACATTGCTTAGGACCCTGTTTTTTCTGGCAGTCTCTCAGTCTTTGACTTGAAGCACATACTGTATTTTGTCACCAATTCACACTGGTGCTGTGCTTTGCGGTGGCCATTACTGCTGTGGCACCGTGTCTGTGGGGAGGCGCGGCCCACAGCAGTTGGTCTGGTTAGGCGGCATTGGGGCTGCTCAGCCAGTGGGTCATTCCTCCTGTGGGCAGCGCCATTTTATTCTAGGGATGTTAGGGACCCGCTATGTACAGGTGGCCATGACGTGGCTAGCGGGCCTGCAGTTCATGATCATCAAGTACCCCAATGACTTGTTAGTTTAATAAATGTTGCTGAGAAGCCTGGGATCACTAAGCAACTTGTAGATGTGTGTCTATGTCTGTTTCTTTCTCCACTTGAAATCACACTGTTAAAGGGGTATTCCGGCTAAGACATCTTATCCCCTATCCAAAGGATAGGGGATAAGATGTCTGATCGCGAGGGGGCCCGCTGCTGGGAGCCCACCGCATTCTATGCCAGGCTGCTATTCCAGTCTCGGAAACCACCTTGTTTCTGGGACTGGAGAAGTGACGTCAAGCCACACTCCCTCCATTCATTTCTATGGGAGGGGGCGTGACAGCCGTAGACATGGATGGAGGGGGCGTGGCGTGATATTACAGAGGTTTCCGGTACCGAAGCAGCAGCCCGGCAAAGAATGTTAGGGGTTGGGGTTTCTGCCAGCGGGCCCCCCGCAATCAGACATCTTGTCCCTATCCTTTGGATAGGGGATAAAATATCTTTGGCCGGATTAACCCTTTAAAGGAATACTGCAGCACACATCAATAGCCACCCATATACATTAAAATCAGGAGTTATATAAGTGTACCATATGCCTGTACTCCACCCTGCTGTGGCACCCGGAAGTTCAGTAGTTCTGAATAGTAGCGTTCGTTTTGAGCCCATAGAGTAGCATTAGGCGGCCATATTAGACTTGAATCATCATCAAAAACCACAATGCAATGGGAGGGTTTTCCCTCCCCTGTCACCCTCCTGTTCCCTCCAGACGAACCACCCCTCGTTATAAATATGCATGAGCTCATTGACTGCAATACACTAGTAGTAGAACCATTGCATTGCCGCCCACATCTCACCCTCCTGAGCGCGCTGTGGCTCTTGGGAGATGTAGTTTTTGCCACTGCTGCACTTGCCTGCATGTCGTGGATTCTTATACGCCGTGACGGGGGAATGGCGGCAGCCAGACATGATCCAAGCACAGCAATGAGGCAGACTTGGTGGGATTTCATTTTTTAAGGTATGGACGTTGCATATCTCTTTTAAGTCTTGTATTTTATTATTGTTGATAATAATTTATACGATGAGACATCAATGGTTTATATCTTTCACTAGTCAAACAAATTGGAGACTGAACAAGAAACCAAAGAGTTTTTTACATATGACAAACAAGATAAAATAGCTGACATTTCTATACTATTTCAGGACCTCTCAGCTACAGAGCCATCTAGTGGCACTAAACATACATAACGGCCAATGCATAACAAGTACCATATGGAAAAACAAACTTTTGAGGCAATGTTCACACCATGTTCTGTGCATACATTTGGTGTATGCATTAGGAAATGCTCTTGGTGCATAAGCTGAAAAAGTCTTTAGACCTCTGTGCATCTGGTGGTTTCTTGTAGAGCCAGGACCTCCAACATGCGGCCTGCCTAACATAGAGGTGCGGCCCGCTGAAGATCACCAGCGGTAACCATATCCAGGTCCGGATCATTATTGGAGGCCCTGCACTCCCTGTCAAACAGGAGAGCCCCCAGCTGCCAGCCTAGGACTTGCCATTCTAAGTGACAGCAGGACAAGTCCTGAGTGACAGCAGGTGTCCTGCAAATAACAATATGCGGATGTTCAGCAAGGGGAAAAGGTGTAATGACGCAATGTCACATGACTGGTGATGCACATCACCAGTGAGCATGCATGTGAATGAGTGTGCACCCTCAATTGCTGGAAAAGCAGGCTTTTTCTTGTTCCCCCTGCTAAAGAGTGACTAAACTGTGCTGCACAGTTACTCGATTTAGGGGGTGGGGTTGGTATTGATGGGGATTTTGGTGTGGGCTGATCTAATGGTGGTGAGAGGGGGTGCTCAAGGAGTTTGGAAGCTATTTGTGGTGATTTTCATCTGTTCTGGTCTAATGGTGGTGGGATGGTGTGCTTAAGGAGGTTGGGAGCTACTGGTGGTGATGCTGGTGTGTTCTGGTAACCCTGTGGTTGGATAACCTTAAAAAAAATAAAGTGCATCCCATGCACCCATACATTTGTGATGAAGTATCCCAGCCAGACCCAGTCTGTATCTCATTCATTTCAATAAGCCAATCGGAGTCATGTAGGGACTCTTGTCGACTAATTTTTGCCCTGTATCCTGTTTTCTGACTGGACCTAAAACTATGGTATGCCGCAGTATTAGGTCCGGTCTCAAAACCAAATACGGGGAAAAAAAAGAGACGACCAGAGTCACAGGCTCACCTAAAAACAGGCTGTAAATCAGGTTAGTACAGATCTGCAGGGGAATATAACTTATCTCCTATCTGCAGGAGCTCCCATACGGGGACCAGGCACTGCTGCATCTCTGCACAGCTAGTGCCTCACTGAGGTCGACAGACACGCCACCTCCATTCAGCTCTATGGGAAACCGTTCGTGCATCCCCGCCTCTCCCATAGAGATACATGGAGGGGGCGTGTAGGCCGTGGCTTAATGCTGCGGCTGACACACCTCCTGCATAGGGAGAGCTGCAGCAGAGCTGGGGCCCCGCACAGGAGATCGCAGGGGGTCCCAGAAGATATGAAAGGAAATATTAAATAGAATTTTGAACACTTCCCCTCAATCATTTGCCGGGTGATTACTGAATCACTTCCTTGATTGTTTGATACATTTTGAACCATTTCCCGTATACTGTATCTAATAAGGGCTCAGATCTGGCAGTGTATATTTCTTACATTTGCTGTAATATAATCTCTGCAATTACCTCCCTGTGTTTGGACGGTTCAGCCACACGGTCACTAATGAGAATTTACTGAACAAGACGGACCAGAAATTATGGACTATTCCAATGAGAAAAGTCCAACAACCGAATAACCCGCAGCCCTCGGCAAACGCACAAAGTAGATGATGGATTCATTTACAATCTTTATCCATCTGCTGCGCCTCGGATAAACACTGTAGCTTTCCTCTTTGATTTAAAATGAGATGATAATGTTTCATATTTTTTTCTGAAAATAAAAATTGTAAATCACATTGAAGTCAAAGTAGAACACCGGACCATTACTTTTTTTTAACTGATCTCTCAAATCATTGTTTCCAAACCAGGGTGCCTCCAGATGTTGCAAAATTTATAGCATAGACACAGGGTCGAATTGGCACTTTATGGAAAATGTCCTTTCTTCTTCACATTCTTCAGCTTGTCTTGCTGCACATTTATTTTGACTATTTGTTTACGGGATTTCTTCTTCGTTGCAGGCATTGTTCCGGGGCTCGACAAATCCTAGGAGCCAGGTCGCCATGGTGACTGAGAATTTCATCCTGGCGCCTGTCACTGCTGTCACCCTCCCTCTTGCTGCACCTCCTGTCAAACTCCCTCTTGATGCACCTCCTCTCAATAATGTAATCATCCCCATTGCTGCACCTCCTCTCACTGCTGTCACCCTCCCTCCTGCTGCACCTCCTGTCATCCTCCCTCCTGATGCACCTCCTCTCACTGCTGTCACCCTCCCTCCTGTTGCACCTCCTCTCAATAATGTAATCATCCCCCCCTGCTGCATCTCCTCTCACTGCTGTCACCCTCCCTCTTGCTGCACCTCCTGTCACCCTCCCTCCTGATGCACCTCCTCTCACTACTGTAATCATGCCCCCTGCTGCACCTCCTCTCACTGCTGTCACCCTCCCTCCTGATGCACCTCCTCCCACTGCTGTCATCCGAATCAACCCTTTAACATAAAAAATATTACAAATTATAATAAAAATTAAACAAACTATTAAATTATGAATTCAGATAGAAGAAACAGACATGGTCACACATCTACAATCTTGTATAATGATCTAATTGCTTCTCAGCATAATATCAAAAACTAACAGGTTGTTAGTATACATTTTTGATCAAAAAGTACAAGCCCACTCGCCACGTCAAGGCCACCTATTTAGAGTGGGTCCCTAACGTCCCTAGCATAAAATGGCGTAGCACTGGGCTGCGACCACCACCACCGTGACACCAGTGCCCACGGGGGGTAAACGACCCACTGGCAGAGCGGCCCCAATGCCACTCAAACCAGTCTATGGGTCGCACCTCCCCACAGACACGGTGCCATGGCAGCAATGGACGCCGCACAGCACCATGCCAGTGTGAACAAGGTGTAATAGCACACTTACCATGCTCTCCCAGTCAGACTGGGAGGCTGCTAGGAAATAAATGGCCCTTGTGTAGCTAACTACTACTTATATAGGGTTGGGCTGAGGGGGTGGGGAAGAGTGCAGACACATGTTCAAACAAAAAAAAAGGAGGGGATAGAAAACACAATGTGAATTCAGGTAGAAGAAACAGACATGGTGCACATCTACAATCTTGTATAATGATCTAATTGCTTCAGAGCATAATATCAAAAACTAACAGGTTGTTAGTATACATTTTTGATCAAAAAGTACAAGCCCACTCGCCATGTCAAGGCCACCTATTTAGAGTGGGTCCCTAATGTCCCTAGCATAAAATGGCGTAGCACTGGGTGGCGACCACCACCGCCGTGACACCAGTGCCCACGGGTGACCCACCGGCAGAGCGGCCCCAATGCCACTCAAACCAGTCTATGGGTCGCACCCCCCCCCCCCCCGCAGACACAGCGCCACGGCAGCAACGGACGCCGCACAGCACCACACCATATTAAATTATGATCCTGCATGGTAAATTCTGATTTTTTTTTATTATGTCCCAGAAAACATTTAATAAATAGTGATAGAAAAGACAATGCTACACAAAAGTGGTACCTATAAAAACTACAGCTCGTAGCACAAAAACAAAACAATTGTGCTGACTCCAACTGTTTTTTGCTGGCTCCTAGATTTAAAGCAAATTTGTCAAGTCCTACTCTTAGCTAACTGTGGACTGAACCAATGCACAGTCACTACCTACAATAATGGACTGAACCAATGCACAGTCACTACCTACAATAATGGACTGAACCAATGCACAGTCACTACCTACAATAATGGACTGAACCAATGCACAGTCACTACCTACAATAATAGACTGAACCAATGCACAGTCACTACCTACAATATTGGACAGATCCAATGCACAGTCGCTACCTACAATATTGGACAGATCCAATGCACAGTCACTACCTACAATAACGGACTGATCCAATGCACAGTCACTACCTACAATAAAGGACTGATCCAATGCACAGTCACTACCTACAAAAATGGACTGATCCAATGAACTGTCCCAGCTGTCTCTTAGCTAACTGTGGACTGAACCAATGCACAGTCACTATCTATAATAATGGACTGATCCAACCCAGCAGCACATAAGCTTATTTCTAGAACATATGAAATCATCCCCTTCTGTTTGACCGATTTAAGCCAAATTTTATAGTCTTTTGTATCCTCACCAAATATGTTATTAGGTTAAATCTGAGAAAAATCTATCAAGGGGTTTTCAAGTTATCGCACAACATACACACAGTAAATCCAAAGTTGAATAGTAGACATCACTTTGTTCATAGCGAGGAAAATAATACAGGTGGACGGCACTCACAGGTTAAAAACTTGCGGTTCCTTTATTGGGACAAGCTGGATACAAAGCAACGTGTAGTCAAGCGGCCGGTTTCGCGCTGCACAGAGCGCTTAGACGTGACCTCTGACCTTAACAATCCCCTCCCCCCTTAAATACAAACAACTTTAATGACGTCATATGGTGTATACACACCTATCATAAAATCAATGACTGTGATAATACATATAGAAAAAGAAAGAGTTAAAAACACAATTAGTTACCATTTTATAGGAGATACTACAAGTACATAGTGATTACAATGTATTACGAAACAGATACTTATATTAACATGCAGTGTGAGCCAGCGCAGGGCGTACACCGTAATTACTACGGGAACACATTCAAATCCTCACGCTTGTTCAGACCGAGCGGTCCTAGTGCGTCCGTATGTATAATAAGTTCTGTTTCTTTTTGCAAAAGATATTTATGGCGGTCACCTCCGTGGTTACTAGGAGCAACCACAGAGAGTCCTAGGAATTTAAGGTCCTCAATTCTGTTGTTATGTGTATTTTTCATATGATATATGATTTTTGGACAGCCCTTGCCTGTGTTTAGTGAACGAAAGTGTTCCCTTATTCTTTTATGAAGTGGCCTTATAGTTTTTCCTATGTAGTATAGCCCGCATGTACATACTAGGGCATATACCACATAGGAAGTTTTGCATGTAACAAAGTCCTGAATTTTGACATTATGCATACCTAATTGTATTGACTTAGTTTGTATCATATGTCGGCATAGATTGCAATGACCACACTTATGACATCCCTGAGGTTTTGTTTTTTCTATCCAATTAGATTGTCTGTCGGCTGGTAATCGTCCCTTCACTATGTGATCGCGCAAATTTTTCGTTCTACGGAAGGAAATCAAAGGTTTATTAGTTACATAGTTACATACCGTATTTATCGGCGTATAACACGCACTTTTTAGGCTAAAATTTTTAGCCTAAAGTCTGTGTGCGTGTTATACGCCGATACACCCCCAGGAAAGGCAGGGGGAGAGAGGCCGTCGCTGCCCCCTTCTCTCCCCCTGCCTTTCCTGGGGTCTAGAGCGCTGCTGTTGGCCCCTTTCACCCCCTGGTTATCGGCGCCGCTGCCCGTTCTGTCCCCCTGACTATCGGTACCGGCGCCGATAGCCAGGGAGAGAGAAGCAGCGCCGACAGCCAGGGGGATGCGTCATGCGCCGCGCCGTTCAGCCCATAGCAACGACGCCGGCGCCGCTGCCCCGTTGCCTCCCCCCATCCCCGGTGGCATAATTACCTGAGTCGGGTCCGCGCTGCTCCAGGCCTCCGGCGTGCGTCCCCGGCGTCATTGCTATGCGCTGAACGGCGCGGCGCATGACGTCAGAGCTCCGCGCCGTGCATAGCAACGACGCTGGGGACGCACGACGGAGGCCTGGCTGTCGGCGTCGCTTCTCTCTCCCTGGCTATCGGCGCCGGTACCGATAATCAGGGGGACAGAACGGGCAGCGGCGCCGATAACCAGGGGATGAAAAGGGCCGACAGCAGCGCTCTAGACCCCAGGAAAGGCAGGGGGAGAGAAGCGGGCAGCGACGGCCTCTCTCCCTCTGCCTTTCCTGGGGGTATATCGGGGTATACACGCGCACACACGCACCCTCATTTTACCATGGATATTTGGGTAAAAAACTTTTTTTACCCAAATATCCTTGGTAAAATGAGGGTGCGTGTTATAGGCCGGTGCGTGGTAAACCCCGATAAATACGGTAGTTAGTATGGTTGAAAAAAGACATAGGTCCATCAAATCCAACCAGGGAATTAAGTATGGATTAATTGAGTATTTCGTCTTGTTGTAAAATATATCAATTTTTATGTATAGCGGATCTAATTTTGGTTTCCATAGGGCTGTACATAAATGAAAAGGTAAAATTCTTTACATCTTTCTCTCTTTCTCCTGATAACGTGTGTGTCACGATTCGGCTGGCTCGAGGTGGATCCTCTGTGCCAGAGAGGGATTGACGTGGACCGTGTTGGTGGACCGGTTCTAAGTTGCTACTGGTATTCACCAGAGCCCGCCGCAAAGCGGGATGGTCTTGCAGCGGCGGTAGCAACCAGGTCGTATCCACCAGCAACGGCTCAACCTCTCTGACTGCTGAAGATAGGCGCGGTACAAGGGAGTAGACAAGAGCAAGGTCGGACGTAGCAGAAGGTCAGGGCAGGAGGCAAGGATCGTAGTCAGGGGCAACGGCAGGAGGTCTGGAACACAGGCTAGGAACACACAAGGAAACGCTTTCACTGGCACAATGGCAACAAGATCCGGCGAGGGAGTGCAGGGGAAGTGAGGTATAAGTAGGGAGTGCACAGGTGAACACACTAATTAAGCCTGCTGCGCCAATCAGTGGCGCAGTGGCCCTTTAAATTGCAGAGACCCGGCGCGCGCGCGCCCTAAGGAGCGGGGCCGCGCGCGCCGGGACAAGACCGACGGGGAACGGGTCAGGTACAGGAGCCGGGATGCGCATCGCGAGCGGGCGCCTCCCGCATCGCGAATCGCATCCCGGCTGAGAGAGATATTGCAGCGCACCCGGTCAGCAGGTCTGACCGGGGCGCTGCAAATGCGAGGATGTTGCGAGCGCTCCGGGGAGGAGCGGGGACCCGGAGCGCTCGGCGTAACAGTACCCCCCCCCCCCTCGGGTCTCCCCCTCTTCTTGGAGCCTGAGAACCTGAGGATAAGACTTTTGTCTAGGATGTTGTCCTCAGGTTCCCAGGATCTCTCTTCTGGGCCACAGCCTTCCCAATCCACCCAAAAATTTTTTTTTCCTCTGACCGTCTTGGAGGCCAGAATCTCCTTCATGGAGAAGACGTCAGAAGAACCGGAAACAGGAGTGGGAGAAACAAGTTTGGGAGAGAAGCGGTTAATGATGAGTGGTTTAAGGAGAGAGACATGGAAGGCATTGGGAATACGAAGAGAAGGAGGAAGAAGGAGTTTGTAAGAGACAGGGTTAATCTGGCACAAGACTTTGAAAGGACCAAGATAGCGTGGTCCCAGTTTGTAACTGGGGACACGAAAGCGGACATATTTAGCGGAGAGCCATACCTTGTCTCCGGGAGCAAAAATGGGAGGAGTTCTTCTTTTCTTATCGGCAAATCTTTTCATCCGGGATGAAGCCTGTAAAAGAGAATTTTGGGTCTCTTTCCATATGGTGGAAAGATCACGAGTCACTTCATCCACAGCGGTCAAACCAGAGGGCAAGGGAGTAGGGAGGGGGGGAAGAGGGTGACGGCCGTACACCACGAAAAATGGGGACTTAGCAGAAGATTCGGAGACTCTGAAGTTGTATGAGAATTCGGCCCATGGTAGAAGATCTGCCCAGTCATCCTGGCGGGAGGAAACAAAATGCCGTAAATAGTCACCCAGGACCTGATTAATTCTTTCTACTTGCCCATTGGATTGGGGATGATAAGAAGAAGAGAAGTTTAATTTAATCTTGAGCTGTTTACAGAGGGCCCTCCAGAATTTAGACACGAATTGGATGCCTCTATCCGAGACGATTTGCGTGGGCAACCCGTGAAGACGAAAAATGTGTACAAAAAATTGCTTTGCCAACTGAGGCGCTGAAGGAAGACCAGGAAGAGGAATAAAATGTGCCATCTTGGAAAATCGATCAACGACCACCCAAACAACTGTGTTGCCACGGGATGAGGGCAAGTCTGTAATAAAGTCCATACCAATCTGTGACCAAGGCTGTTCGGGGACAGGCAGAGGATGAAGGAGGCCAGCAGGCTTCTGGCGAGGAGTCTTATCCCGGGCACAGACAGTACAGGCCCGCACAAAATCAACAACATCCGTCTCCAGAGTCGGCCACCAATAAAAACGAGAGATGAGTTGCAAGGATTTTTTGATGCCCGCATGGCCTGCGAGGTGGGAGGAGTGTCCCCATTTGAGAATCCCGAGACGCTGGCGTGGAGAAACGAAGGTCTTCCCTGGAGGAGTTTGCCTGATGGAGGCTGGAGAAGTGGAGATCAGACAGTCAGGAGGAATGATGTGTTGCGGAGAGACCTCTACTTCAGAGGCATCCGAAGAATGAGAGAGGGCATCGGCCCTAATGTTCTTGTCGGCAGCGCGAAAATGAATTTCAAAGTTAAAACGGGCAAAGAACAACGACCACCTGGCCTGGCGAGGGTTCAGTCGTTGGGCAGACTGGAGATAGGAGAGATTCTTGTGATCAGTGTATATGATAACTGGAAATTTTGATCCCTCCAGCAGATGCCTCCATTCCTCAAGCGCCAATTTAATGGCCAGTAGTTCTCGATCCCCGATGGAGTAGTTTCTCTCCGCCGGAGAGAAGGTCCTAGAAAAAAAACCACAAGTAACAGCATGCCCGGAAGAATTTTTTTGTAGAAGGACAGCTCCAGCTCCCACTGAGAAGGCATCTACCTCCAATAGGAAGGGTTTAGATGGGTCAGGTCTGGAGAGCACGGGAGCAGAAGAAAAGGCAGACTTGAGATGTTTAAATGCGTCTTCCGCTTGGGGAGACCAGGACTTGGGATTGGCATTTTTCTTGGTTAAAGCCACGATAGGCGCCACAATAGTGGAAAAGTGTGGAATAAATTGTCTGTAATAATTGGCGAACCCCAAAAAACGTTGGATAGCACGGAGTCCGGAGGGGCGTGGCCAATCTAATACAGCAGATAGTTTATCTGGGTCCATTTGTAGTCCCTGGCCAGAGATCAAGTATCCTAGGAAAGGAAGAGATTGACATTCAAAGAGACATTTCTCCATTTTGGCATAAAGTTGATTGTCCCGAAGTCTCTGAAGAACCATGCGGACATGCTGGCGGTGTTCTTCTAAGTTGGCAGAAAAAATCAGAATATCGTCCAGATAAACCACAACACAGGAATATAAGAGATCACGAAAAATTTCATTAACAAAGTCTTGGAAGACGGCAGGGGCGTTGCACAGGCCAAAGGGCATGACCAGATACTCAAAGTGTCCATCTCTGGTGTTAAATGAGGTCTTCCATTCGTCCCCCTCCCTGATGCGGATGAGATTATAAGCCCCTCTTAAGTCCAGTTTGGTAAAGATGTGGGCACCTTGTAGGCGATCAAAGAGTTCCGAGATAAGAGGTAAGGGGTAGCGTTTTTTTACTGTGATTTTATTAAGTCCGCGGTAATCAATGCAAGGACGTAGGGAGCCATCTTTTTTGGACACAAAAAAAAATCCAGCTCCGGCAGGAGAGGAGGATTTGCGGATAAACCCCTTTTTTTTTATTTTCCTGGATGTACTCTGACATGGCAAGAGTCTCTGGAGCAGACAGAGGATAGATTCTGCCCCGGGGTGGAGTAGTACCCGGGAGGAGGTCAATAGGACAGTCATAAGGCCTGTGAGGAGGTAAAGTCTCAGCTTGCTTTTTGCAAAAAACGTCAGCATAGTCCATATAAGCCTTAGGAAGACCGGATACATTGGGAACCACAGGGTCACGGCAGGGAGTACTGGGAACCGGTTTAAGACAGTCCTTGAGACAAGAAGTACCCCAGTTCTTGATTTCTCCTGTGGACCAATCAAGGGTTGGGGAATGGCGTTGAAGCCACGGTAATCCAAGAAGAATTTCAGAAGTGCAGTTGGAGAGGACCAAAAATTCAATTTTTTCGTGATGAGGTCTGATGCACATTAGGAAAGGTTCCGTGCGGTAACGCACGGTACAGTCCAATCTTTCATTGTTAACAGAATTGATGTAGAGGGGTCTGGCGAGACTGGTCACCGGGATGTTGAACCTGTTGATGAGGGAGGCCAAAATAAAATTTCCTGCAGATCCGGAATCCAAGAAGGCCATAGCAGAGAAGGAGAAGGTAGAGGAAGATATCCGCACAGGCACAGTAAGGCATGGAGAAGCAGAGTTGACATCAAGAACTGTCTCACCTTTGTGCGGAGTCAGCGTACGTCTTTCCAGGCGGGGAGGACGGATAGGACAATCCTTCAAGAAGTGTTCGGTACCGGCACAGTACAGGCACAGATTCTCCATGCGGCGTCGTGTCCTCTCTTGAGGTGTCAAGCGAGACCGGTCAACTTGCATAGCCTTCACGGCGGGAGGCACAGGAACGGATTGCAGAGGACCAGAGGAGAGAGGAGCCGGGGAGAGAAACCGCCTCGTGCGAACAAAGTCCATATCCTGGCGGAGCTCCTGACGCCTTTCGGAAAAACGCATGTCAATGCGGGTGGCCAGATGAATAAGTTCATGCAGGTTAGCAGGAATTTCTCGTGCGGCCAGCACATCTTTAATGTTGCTGGATAGGCCTTTTTTAAAGGTCGCGCAGAGGGCCTCATTATTCCAGGATAATTCGGAGGCAAGAGTACGGAATTGAATGGCGTACTCGCCAACAGAAGAATTACCCTGGACCAGGTTCAGCAGGGCAGTCTCAGCAGAAGAGGCTCGGGCAGGTTCCTCAAAGACACTTCGAATCTCCGTGAAGAAGGAGTGTACAGAGGCAGTGACAGGGTCATTGCGGTCCCAGAGCGGTGTGGCCCATGACAGAGCTTTCCCAGACAGAAGGCTGACTACGAAAGCCACCTTAGACCTTTCAGTAGGAAACTGGTCCGACATCATCTCCAAGTGCAGGGAACATTGCGAAAGAAAGCCACGGCAAAACTTAGAGTCCCCATCAAATTTATCCGGCAAGGATAATCGTAGGCCGGAAGCGGCCACTCGCTGCGGAGGAGGTGCAGGAGCTGGCGGAGGAGATTGTTGCTGGAGTTGTGGTAATAGCTGCTGTAGCATCACGGTCAGTTGAGACAGCTGGTGGCCTTGTTGCGCTATCTGTTGCGACTGCTGGGCGACCACCGTGGTGAGGTCGGCGACAACTGGCAGTGGGACTTCAGCGGGATCCATGGCCGGATCTACTGTCACGATTCGGCTGGCTGGAGGTGGATCCTCTGTGCCAGAGAGGGATTGGCGTGGACCGTGTTGGTGGTTCTAAGTTGCTACTGGTATTCACCAGAGCCCGCCGCAAAGCGGGATGGTCGTGCAGCGGCGGTAGCAACCAGGTTGTATCCACCAGCAACGGCTCAACCTCTCTGACTGCTGAAGATAGGCGCGGTACAAGGGAGTAGACAAGAGCAAGGTCGGACGTAGCAGAAGGTCAGGGCAGGCAGCAAGGATCGTAGTCAGGGGCAACGGCAGGAGGTCTGGAACACAGGCTAGGAACACACAAGGAAACGCTTTCACTGGCACAATGGCAACAAGATCCGGCGAGGGAGTGCAGGGGAAGTGAGGTATAAGTAGGGAGTGCACAGGTGAACACACTAATTAAGCCTGCTGCGCCAATCAGTGGCGCAGTGGCCCTTTAAATTGCAGAGACCCGGCGCGCGCGCCCTAAGGAGCGGGGCCGCGCGCGCCGGGACAAGACCGACGGGGAACGGGTCAGGTACAGGAGCCGGGATGCGCATCGCGAGCGGGCGCCTCCCGCATCGCGAATCGCATCCCGGCTGAGAGAGATATTGCAGCGCACCCGGTCAGCAGGTCTGACCGGGGCGCTGCAAATGCGAGGATGTTGCGAGCGCTCCGGGGAGGAGCGGGGACCCGGAGCGCTCGGCGTAACAGTGTGTATTGTACTTGGTTTTATGGTGTTAGATTTTTCACGATTTTTATACAGTAATTTTTGTCTAGGTTGTTTACTGACTTCTTCATTAATTAATGGTGTAGGGTATCCCCGTTCTTTTAACCTAACACATAATTCTTTAGCTTGAACCTCAAACACTTCATTATCTGTATGAATTAGTTTTAATCTAACAAATTGTCCATATGGTAAATATTTTTTAACATGGTTAGAGTGGTAACTATCATATCTAAGTAAGGATTTAGTCGCAGTTGCTTTTCGATGGCCCTCGATTTTCACTTGGTTCTTACCTATGGACAATTTAGTATCTAGAAATTCTACGCTGTCCCCACACTGTGTGCTAGTGAAATGCATGTTGTAATGATTATCATTCATGTAGATGACTAACTGGTCGAACTGGTCCGGTGTCCCAGACCAGACGATCAGAACGTCATCTACATAACGTACATATAGGGCTAGATGTTGTATAAAGGGGTTATTACCAGAGTAGATTAGTTCATCTTCGAGGACTCTGAGAAAATATTTGCGAAAGTGGGGGCCACTGGGGTCCCCATCGCAGTCCCCGCCCTCTGGTTATATCAGGAGTTGTTGAATTGGAAAGAATTGTGGTTTAACACGAACCTTAACAATTCACAAATATAGTCAATGAACTTCTCACTATGTTGTTGTGTCTGTGCTAGTCGACATCGGACCGCCTCCACACCCGCAACCTGAGGGATGCGAGTGTAGAGGCTTTCCACATCGATACTAGCAAGTGTCCAACCCTCTTGCCACCCAAAGTCCTCCAGGATATGTATTAAGTGCTGGGTATCTTTTAGGAATGCAGGAATAGTGGATAGTAATGGTCACAAGACCCAGTCCAAATATTGCGACAGGGGCTCAGTGATTGAGCCCCTGCCCGCAACGATGGGACGGCCTGGCGGCGACCTAGCATCCTTATGGACTTTAGGTGTCCAATACCAATAGGGTTTTGTAGGAAATTCCACAAACAAATTCCACAGAACAGTTTTGTAAAAAAAAAGTGGTAATATGCAGTTAGAGGGTCAAGAACCAGTTCAGATAGGTCCGTTAGGATTTATGGTTAACCCCTTGTGGACAGAACAGGACAAAGATGTGGTTGATGTGTTAATGCAATTGTCGGGAGACATAATTAGTGATGTAAGTAATACCCATAGACCATTTATGGGAGGTGTATCTTCCACTTTTAGCCCCCCCTTGCCCGCAGGCTCCACCATCCATAATTTTATGGAAAACGTCATTCAGGACGTTAAGGCTCTAATATATCCAAAATCAGTTACTAACATTACTGATAAAGAAAAAGTAGCCTTAAAATGGTTATCGGAGCAATCCGATATTGTGGTGAAGCCTGTGGATAAGGGGGGCAACATAGTGTTGTTGTCTTGAGAATATTATCTACAAGAAGCCTCCCGACAATTGCAGGACACAACCACCTACACTGTATTGACTAAGAATCCCCCTATGCATTACCAAAATCAGGTGAGAACACTATTAAGAAAAGGGGTAGAAAGTAATATTTTCTCAGAGAATTTTGCAAAAAAGTTATTTGTGGAATTTCCTACAAAACCCTATTGGTATTGGACACCTAAAGTACATAAGGATGCTAGGTCGCCGCCAGGCCGTCTCATCGTTGCGGGCAGGGGCTCAATCACTGAGCCCCTGTCCCAATATTTGGACTGGGTCTTGCGACCATTAATATCCACTATTCCTGCATTCCAAAAAGATACCCAGCACTTAATACATATCCTGGAGGACTTTGGGTGGCAAGAGAGTTGGACACTTGCTAGTATCGACGTGGAAAGCCTCTACACTCGCATCCCTCAGGTTGCGGGTGTGGAGGCAGTCCGACGTCGACTAGCACAGACACAACAACATAGTGAGAAGTTCATTGACTATATTTGTGAATTGTTAAGGTTCGTGTTAAACCACAATTCTTTCCAATTCAACAACTCCTAGTATAACCAGAGGGCGGGGACTGCGATGGGGACCCCATTGGCCCCCACTTTCGCAAATATTTTTCTCGGAGTCCTCGAAGATGAACTAATCTACTCTGGTAATAACCCCTTTATACAACATCTAGCCCTATATGTACTTTATGTAGATGACGTTCTTATCATCTGGTCTGGGACACCGGACCAGTTCGACCAGTTTGTCATCTACATGAATGATAATCATTACAACATGTATTTCACTAGCACACAGTGTGGGGACAGCGTAGAATTTCTAGATACTAAATTGGCCATAGGTAAGAACCAAGTGAAAATCGAGGGCCATCGAAAAGCTACTGCGACTAACTCCTTACTTAGATATGATAGTTACCACTCTAACCATGTTAAAAAATCTTTACCATATGGACAATTTGTTAGATTAAAACGAATTAATACAGAAAATGAAGTGTTTGAGGTTCATGCTAAGGAATTATGTGTTAGGTTAAAAGAACAGGGATACCCTACACCATTAATTAATGAAGAAGTCAGAAAACAACCTAGACAAAAATTGAAAAATCTAACACCATAAAACCAAGTACAATACACACGTTATCAGGAGAAAGAGAGAAAGATGTAAAGAATTTTACCTTTTCATTTATGTACAGCCCTATGGAAACCAAAATTTGATCCGCTATACATAAAAATTGGTATATTTTACAACAAGACGAAATACTCAACAAATCCATACTTAATAAACCTTTGATTTCCTTCCGTAGAACGAAAAATTTGCGCGATTACATAGTGAAGGGACGATTACCAGCCGACAGACAATCTAATTGGATAGAAAAAACAAAACATCAGGGTTGTCATAAGTGTGGTCATTGCAATCTATGCCGACATATGATACAAACTAAGTCTATACAATTAGGTATGCATAATGTCAAAACCATATTCGCGAATTCGCGAATATTTGGACGAATATTCGTCATATATTCGCGAATATTCGCATATTCGTAATATTCCCGTTTTATTTTCGCACTTGCGCAAATTAGCATATGCGTAAATTAACATATACGAAAATTAGCATATACAAAATTAGCATAAACAATAATTTGCATATGCGAAAATTAGCATATGCTAATTTTCGCATATGAGAAAATTCGCACACCAGTCTCACACAGTAGTATTAGAGCCTTCTTTACACCACACAAGCTGGAAGCAGAGAGGGGTGATCACTGTGATGTGTACTGTGAAAAAAGAAAAATGAATATTCGTAATTACGAATATATAGCGCTATATTCGCGAATATTCGCGAATTCGCGAATATGCGATATTCGCGAATAAAATTCGCATTGCGAATATTCGCGAGCAACACTACTTTCTATGTGGTATATGCCCTAGTATGTACATGCGGGCTATACTACATAGGAAAAACTATAAGGCCACTTCATAAAATAATAAGGGAACACTTCCGTTCACTAAACACAGGCAAGGGCTGTCCAAAAATCATATATCATATGAAAAATACACATAACAACAGAATTGAGGACCTTAAATTCCTAGGACTCTCTGTGGTTGCTCCTAGTAACCACGGAGGTGACCGCCATAAATATCTTTTGCAAAAAGAAACAGAACTTATAATACGTACGGACGCACTAGGACCGCTCGGTCTGAACCAGCGTGAGGATTTGAATGTGTTCCCGTAGTAATTACGGTGTACGCCCTGCGCTGGCTCACACTGCATGTTAATATAAGTATCTGTTTTGTAATACATTGTAATCACTATGTACTTGTAGTATCTCCTATAAAATGGTAACTAATTGTGTTTTTAACCCTTTCTTTTTCTATATGTATTATCACAGTCATTGATTTTATGATAGGTGTGTATACACCATATGACGTCATTAAAGTTGCTTGTATTTAAGGGGGGAGGGGATTGTTAAGGTCAGAGGTCACGTCTAAGCGCTCTGTGCATTGCGAAACCGGCCGCTTGACTACACGTTGCTTTGTATCCAGCTTGTCCCAATAAAGGAACCGCAAGTTTTTAACCTGTGAGTGCCGTCCACCAGTATTCGTTTGCTCGCTATGGATTTATCTATGTTCCGTAAGGACTGAGCACCACACAGAACAGCGGAGGATAGTAATTAAGCAGTGTGACCAGACTCCTACATAAAGGCACAGACTTGCAGTGCCGACTGCTAATTGTTTCACATGTGTATCACTTCGTTCAGCCAACTAAAAAAATAACAAAACACTTTTTTACAGGTTACCCAGACACGCTGTGATCTCTAGTTATTAGTCTGGGAAGTTGGCCGCAGTGCATCTCTAACTTACTGGCTGTCAATCAAATCTGACCTTTACATCATACAGAGAAAAGGTTGGATCTGGTGGCTGGCTGGGAAATGAGCGGTGTGCTGCCGCGCACTTCCTCGGCTTTTTTTATTTTATTTTAATTATTTATTTTTGTTTCCACAAAATTTTACAACCCATAAAAAAGACAAAAAAGAGAAGGACAAATTATTTCCTACGAAATTACTTATATCTTTACATATATTTTCTTCCCTATTTTTTCATTCTAATTCCCCCCCCCCCCACCTCTTTTTACGCTCTAGCCCTTTGAAATGTTTATCTGTAATCCATATTGGGGCAGCCCTAAGTTTATGTAATACCATTGATAAAATCACCATCTTACTAAGGGGAATTCGAACCGCATATTTAAGGGGAGCTTGTTCTATATTTCAATCTTATCCGAAACTTTCTTTAGAACTGGCTTTAAATTTAATTGGACGTATTCCTCTGTCTTATCTGAGATTTTAATACCTATATATTCTAGGTTTTCTCCAGGTTTAAGGATGCGGACGTTCCCAATTCTCTCTGGGAAAACCCCATCTAGCAAAAGCAGTGATGATTTATTCCAATTGATTCTATGTCCAGAGTATTCCCTGAATTCTTTAGTTTAACTATCGGGTTTTTAATGAATAATAAAACTTCGTCAGCATGCAACAATATTCTTTCCCGACCACCATTCACTCCGAACCCCTGAAACAAATCCGTTGTTCTCATGATCTGTGCCAGTGGTTTTAGAATTAGGGCAAATAGTGATGGGGAAAGTAGACATCCCAGTCTAGTCGCTCTTTTTCATCCAAAGCTTTCTTTCAAAGATACATTAACAGTGATTCTAGCTCTAGGGTCTTTATGGAGAGTTTTAATCCCATCCACAATGAACTTTCCAAAGTTCATCCTTTCAAGAATCCCAAATAGAAATCCCCACTCCACCCTGTCAAATGCTTTATTTGCATCAATGGACAGGATGGAGCGGGGGGCCCCCACTTTCAGCCTGCATGTTAAGAAATGTTCTAAATGCATTGCCATACAAATTTCTACCAGAGGTGAAACCCCTTTGTTCCTTCCCTATAACTTGTGTGATGGATTTTTGACTTCTATTTGTTATAACGTTGGAGAACAATTTACAATCTGTGTTTAAAAGGGAAATAGGCCGAAATGAGTCCACCTCTAGTATATCCTTGCCTTTTTTTGGGATCAATATTATATTGGCTTCCGTCGTTGATGGAGATAGACCCCCCCTTTTTAAGGATTCATTTATTAAGTAAACCAAACAGGGCAGAAGGGTATCCCCAAAAAAATCTATAAATTTAATATGTTAGCCCATCTAATCCAGTTATAGTTATTGAGCCAAGGGATTCTTTAACTTCATTCAGGGTTATCGGGCCACTTATCTTCTCCCTTTCGTCATCCGAAATTTTGGGGATTTCTATATATTTTTTAAAATTCTTTGATATCTTCCTCACTCTTAACTGAATGTTCCCCATAAAGCTGGTGATAAAATCTAAGAATGACCTGATATTTCTCCCTCACTAAATACCTGTTTTCCTGTATGATCTTTGATTGTGTTTATACCGTTATCGCCCTTTGACTTTGAATAATTTTAGACAAGTATTTTCCTGGTTTTCCTCCCTCCACATACCGGGCTTGACCACTGGAAAAAAAGGGCATGTTGGGCTTTCTCCAAGGCAAGCTTTTTAAACTCCTCCTGTTCTCTCTCGATCTCCTCCCATCGCTCTGGGGTAGAGGATTCCCTGAGTTACCTCCCCAATCTTCATCCAGTTTAGATTTATCTTCATACTGTGGGTTCTTACCTTATCTCCTCCTTTCTCACTATAACAGACCATAACAGAATTATCCAATATATTCCCAGGTTCATTTCATTTTCCTAACCCTAGCTAATGCTTCCCTATTAGCCAACACTAAATCTATTCTTGATGCGGTTTTATGAGTTTTATTAAAGCAAGAGAAAGTTTCTTTACTGGGGTATTTAGATAGCCAAACATCTTCCATCCAACTTCTTGACCCCATTTCCCTAATTTGATTAAACCCTTTCCAAGGGGCCTACCTCTCCAATCTATTTCCTTATCTAATACAGAGTTAAAATCTCCTGAAATTTAAATATCCTGAATTTTTTTTCCCTTCTATAAATTCAGCCAGCTGTCCAAGCACCTCAAATGAGTAGTGGGACGGGATGTACAGAAAGGCAAGAATCTAACATATCAAAAAAACAAATCTTCCCCTGGTATCAGCTATCACCTTATATACATGGAAATCAATTTGACGATGAATCAGGACTAATATTCCTGATGAGTACTGAGAGAAGGTGGAATGGCACAATTGCCCCGCCCACCTCCTCTTTACTAACCCTAAGATGTGTTTCAAGTAGGCCTACTATAGCGGGTAAAAATTTGTCAATACGTTGAAAAACTGCCACTCACTTCCTCCTATCCTTTATACCCCTTATATACCACCTAAGTATTTTTTATCCATATTTTAAAAAGAAACCCTATCCTTTAACCTAATTTCCTTATTCTTGACCAATACCGGATTAACCCCCCCTGACATCTCATTGTGTAAGGCTGCTTTTTGTTACCTGCTGTCTTCCTCCAAAAGGCCAGGGAGGTGCATTCCCCTTCTGTTTCCTTCTTACATTTCTTCTGCACTTTTTAAAAAAGAAGTTCCTGCCAAATGCAGCCATAACATAAACCATTACCAGTTGGACTTACACATGGGTTTGATACAATATGGAATAGGATTTTTTTTTAAATGCCAATGTCATTGAAAGTCAATTCAAATAAAGAAAACAGACATGGTCGCACATCCACAATTTGTATTTTTATCTACTTGTAATTGAAAGTCAGCTGTTGCTCCTCTTGTGACCCACCAGTATGCTCAATTATAAGCCAGTTCACACATTCTGGGCACAAAACATACTTCACTCCCATACGGAGTAACATTTAAAATTTCAAGTAGGAGGATGTCTTTATTCATTATCTAAGGTGAGTTATTGTTACCTGTTATCTTCCTCCTAATGTTAAGGGAGCATATTCAGGAGTCTTCCCTTCAAATTTGCCGCTTCGCTTTCCTTCCAGGCTTTTTTGTAGTTTCCTGCAGGAGTCGGGGATAATATTTACCATTACTACTGTTGCTTAACCCCCTTAAGGACTCAGCCCATTTTCACCTTAAAGGGGTACTCCTCCCCTTGACATCTTATCCCTTATCCAAAGGATAGGGGATAAGATGTCAGATCTCTGGGGTCCCGCTGCTGGGGACCCCAGGGATCTCGGCTGTGGCCCCCCGCTATCATTACTGCACAGAGCACACTCGCTCCGTGCATAATGACAGTCAATACAGGGGCCGGAGCATTGTTACATCACGGCTCCGCCCCCTCGTGACGTAACAGCCCACCCCCTCAATACAAGTCTATGGGAGGGGGTGTGGTGGCCACCGCGCCCCCTCCCATAGACTTGTATTGAGGGGGCGGGCGGTTACGTCACGAGGGGGCAGAGCTGTGACGTAACAATGCTCTGGCCTCTGTATTGCCCGTCATTACTCAAAACAATCTTCGTTTTTGCATTTTCATTTTTTCCTTTGCATTTTCATTTTTTCATGTTTTTTTTGTGTCAGCAATTGTACTTTGTAATAACATCACCTATTTTATAACATAATCTGCGACGAAACAAAAAAAATTATTTAAGGGGTGAAATGAAGAAAAAAATGCAGTTTTTGCTACTTTTTAGGGCTTCCGTTTCTACGCAGTACACTTTTCGGTAAAAATGGCACATTATGTTTATTCTGTAGGTTCATACGGTTACAGGGATACCCAATTTGTGTAGGTTTTATTTATTTTACTACTTAAAAAAATGATAACCACATGCCCCAAAATTAGTATGTTTAAAATTGTCACTTTCTGACCCCTATAACTTTTTTATTTTTGCACATATGGGGCTGTATGAGGGCTTATTTTTTGTGCCGTGGTCTGTAGTTTTTATCGGTACCATTTTTTTTTATGGGACTTTTTGATCGCTTTTTATTAATATTTTTATGAAATATAAAGTGACAAAAAATTCACTATTTTGCACTTTGGTATTTTGGTATTGGTATTTGGTATTTTTGGTATTGGTACGCCATTGACCGTGTGGTTTAGCTAACCTTATATTTTAATAGTTCGGAGATTTATGCACCCAGCAGTAACGCATATCTCAAGGCCCACCATTACTCAGTTTTTTGTTGTTGTTTTACGTTTTTCAGTTACTTTACAGTGGGGATCAAAAGTTTGGGCACCCCAGGTAAAAATTTGTATTAATGTGCATAAAGAAGCCAAGGAAAGATGGAAAAATCTCCAAAAGGCATCAAATTACAGATTAGACATTCTTATAATATGTCAACAAAAGTTAGATTTTATTTCCATCATTTACACTTTCAAAATAACAGAAAACAAAAAGATGGTGTCTGCAACAGTTTGGGCACCCTGCAGAGTTAATATCTTGTACTGCCCCCTTTGGCAAGTATCACAGCTTGTAAACACTTTTTGTAGCCAGCCAAGAGTCTTTCAATTCTTGTTTGAGGTATCTTTGCCCATTCTTCCTTACAAAAGTCTTCCAGTTCTTTGAGATTTCTGGGCTGTCTGTCACGCACTGCTCTTTTAAGGTCTATCCATAGATCTTCAATTATGTTGAGGTCAGGAGATTGTGAAGGCCATGGCAAAACCTTCAGTTTACACCTCTTGATGTAATCCCCTGTGGATTTCGAGGTGTGTTTAGGATCATTATCCATTTGTAGAAGCCATCCTCTCTTTAACTTCAGCTTTTTCACAGATGGCATCAAGTTAGCATCCACAATTTGCTGAAATGCTATTGAATCCTTTTTTTCCTTCTACTCGTGAGATGTTCCCTGTGCCACTGTCACGATGCCGGCTGGCAGGAGGTGGATCCTCTGTGCCAGAGAGGGATTGGCGTGGACCGTGCTAGTGGACCGGTTCTAAGTCACTACTGGTTTTCACCAGAGCCCGCCGCAAAGCGGGATGGTCTTGCTGCGGCGGTAGTGACCAGGTCGTATCCACTAGCAACGGCTCAACCTCTCTGACTGCTGAAGATAGGCGCGGTACAAGGGAGTAGACAGAAGCAAGGTCGGACGTAGCAGAAGGTCGGGGCAGGCAGCAAGGATCGTAGTCAGGGGCAACGGCAGGAGGTCTGGAACACAGGCTAGGAACACACAAGGAAACGCTTTCACTGGCACGATGGCAACAAGATCCGGCAAGGAAGTGCAGGGGAAGTGAGGTATACATAGGGAGTGCACAGGTGAACACACTGATTAGAACCACTGCGCCAATCAGCGGCGCAGTGGCCCTTTAAATCGCAGAGACCCGGCGCGCGCGCGCCCTAGGGAGCGGGGCCGCGCGCGCCGGGACAGGACCGACGGAGAGCGAGTCAGGTACGGGAGCCGGGGTGCGCATCGCGAGCGGGCGCCACCCGCATCGCGAATCGCATCTCGGCTGGAGGCGGTATCGCAGCGCACCCGGTCAGTGGATCTGACCGGGGCGCTGCGGGAGCGAGAGTGTAGCGAGCGCTCCGGGGAGGAGCGGGAACCCGGAGCGCTCGGCATAACAGCCACTGGCTGCAATACAACCCCAAAGCATGATTGATCCACCCCCATGCTTAACAGTTGGACAGAGGTTCTTTTTATTAAATTCAGTTCCCCTTCTTTTCCAAACATACCTTTGCTCATTCCGGCCAAAAAGTGTAATTTTAACCTCATCGGTCCCAGAACTTGTTTCCAAAATGCATCAGGCTTGTCTAAATGTCCATTTGCAAAGTTCAAACGCTGATTTTTGTGGTGAGGATGTAGAAGAGGTTTTCTTCTGATGACTCTTCCATGAAGACCATATTTGTACAAGTATCTCTTTATAGTGGAATAGTGTACCACAACTCCAGTGTCTGCCAGATCTTTCTGGAGGGATTGTGCAGTCAAACGTGGGCTTTGAATAGTTTTTCTCGCAATCCTGCGAGCTGTTCTGTCTTATATTTTTCTTGGTCTTCCAGATCTTGCTTTAACTTCCACTGTTCCTGATGATCGCCATTTCTTAATTACATTCCGAACAGAGGATATTGACATCTGAAAACGTTTTGCTATCTTCTTATAGCCTTCTCCAGCTTTGTGAGAGTCATCTATTTTCATTTTCAGATTTCTAGACAACTGCTTAGAAGAACCCATGGTACTGATTGTTGTGGCAAGGTCAGATGAGTCTGGGCATTTAAAACCTTTGAGATTGACATCACCTGGTCTTCCCAGATGATGAGTGAAAACAATCCATGACACTGGTAGGTCTCAGCTTTGCAAAGGGGGCAGTGCATGCTATAAATTCTGCAGGGTGCCCAAACTTTTGCAGATGCCCTTTTTTTTGTTTTCCGTTATTTTGAAAGTGCAAATGATGGAAATAAAATCTAACTTTTGTTAACATATTATAAGAATGTCTAATCTGTAATGTGATGCCTTTTGGAGATTTTTCCATCTTTCCTTGGATTCTTTATGCACATTAATACAATTTTTTACCTGGGGTGCCCAAACTTGTGATCCCAACTGTATTGGAATTCAAATCCTTGACTGTTGTTGCCCTTGAGGACTGGATTGGGGACCTCTCCCCTAGAGGATACTCACATGTGGGACATTTCTTTCATAGATTTTTGCAAATGTGAATCAGTTCCATTAATCCAAATGGGGTTGTTTTTGCAGCAAGCACATGGATTTCTATAAGCCCCTATAGGTAATGAGGGCAATTATAAAAATGTTCGCAACAAAATCTGCAGGGTGTGAATTCATTAACCTCATTGCCATAGTGAAATTACATGGAAACGCTCCTGTTCTATTGCTATAAACATTGCATTTAACTTCTAACAATGAATTCGGCTCTGGCGCCGTATGTGATAGCGAAAAAAGAAACATGCTATTCCCAATAGGACACTGAAGAATGTAAATGATGAATTCACGCACTGAAGCTGATGGACAATGGGCTCAAATAGAGAACAAATCACCCTAATTCCCATCATGAATCATACGTTGTGGTCTGAATACATTTTTTTCATATAACTAAATATTTAAGTGTAAGTTGCAAAAATCGCCTCAAAAGTCAGAAGCAAAGAAAAGAAAATGCTGAATTCAGCTGAATTGTTGTAAAAAGAGAGGAAAGTAATAAATCATCCTTCATTATGGCTGCATTTCTTAGATAAGGAGAAGCTGGCGGCCAATCAAGGTCACTTATGGACAAGAGTTTAATTAGCTGGAATTATTACTATACTGTATTTATTAAAACATTTTGGCAGCTGAGACAAGCTATTAGTACAGCAAACAATACAAAGACTGACCATCAGTAGGGTCGGTTCTGCCTATAGGCAAAATAGGCAGCCGCCTAGAGTGCCCTCTTGATGGGGGCGCTGGTCTGCCTGCTGCAAGAAAGTTAGAAACCTGCCAGCATTTGAAGCACCCGCCACTCATCCAGAGCACCTGCCCTGCCAGAACCGCTGTCGGGTGAGAAGAAGGTTTGTTACAGTGTCTCACTCCAGTAGTAGGTGATAACATGAGGAGTAGTTTGTTACAATGTGTGACACCCCAATAGTAAGGTGATTACATGAGAAGGAGGTTTGTTACAGTGTGTCACCCCAGTAGTAAGGTGGAGTGTGTGAAAGGGCGGGGTCAAGGTGGCGGCAAAATTAGCTTTCACCTAGGGTGGCACAAATCCTTGCCTCAGCCCTGTCCACCAACCATTACCATTCTAGACGTTGTTCTACCAGATCCTATCGACCTTAACAGTGGCTTCTTTTCTGCAGTCATTCGACGTCTGCCATTCTGTTAGAAGAAAAATTATAGAAACAGTGTGGAAAGGAGACAGTGACAGATTTACTAATGCTGTCTAGTGCTCGATTCACACGTAACTAATCCGCAGCGGATTTTGATTCCATTGACTTCAATGGATCAGTATAAAATGTGCAAATCTGCCACTGTTGCAAATTTTTTGTGTACTCATCAAAGGAGTACTGTGGTGCAAAACAATTCATCCCCTATCCAAATGATAGAGGATAAGTATCTGATCTCTGGGGGTCCGACAGCTTGAATCCCTGGGATCTCCTGCCTGGTGCCCAGCTCTGCTCCTGCACGGAGTGATCTCTGCTCCGTGCAAGGAGACTGTAGACTCCCATTTATCTCTATAGGAGAGCCAGAGATACGCGAGCAATAGACTTTGTGGTAAAATAAGTGAAATCATTGTAAAGAACAATTGGTCCTGCATAAAACAAGCCCTCAAGTCTGTTGGTGGATAATTCAAAGACTTACGGCTATTAGAAGGTGAGAAGAAAAAAATGAAAACGCAAACATTTTATTTCACTGTGTCCTTAATGGGCACTGTCACTACTTGTACAGACTGTGACCCATAGCTAAAACTAGTTGGGAAAACAGCACGTTAAGCAAGACAAACATACAATGTAAGTCTATGGGATCGTCTCTGCCAGCTGCGCTTTTCTCCCTGCACATACTAACAAAGTAAAAGGGTGAAAAGCTTAAAAAAAATTTTGTCCAAATGTAATTTTTTTTTAGATACTTTCTAAAATAAGAATAAACCAGTTTTTGACAGAATACCTGGTCATCTCACATAACTTCTGCCCAACCCATCAAGTTTTTGTCTTTGATTTATCCTTTGAAAAGCCGACTGTAGGTCAAGAGCGGAGCTAGTGCTGGGAGCTGGAACTCGTCCAGACTGGAAGGCTAATTGTAATACATCCCCCGCTGTTCTATCCATGGGTGCTTCACAGTGGATAGAAATTTATGTTTGCCTTCCACCATTAAGTCTTATGAAGTCTATCACTGAGACTGTCAAGTAAATATCAATTAAGCCAAGAGTTTGCTCAAGTTCTGTGACATTGGGTCAAACCGAGAAAAATACTGACAGGTCCCAACGGACAGGAAGAACTCTTGGCATCAACTACTAAGAAAATCGACTTCACACATTATTATTTACACCATCATAAACTCAACAAAGAAGAAGTAAAATCAAAGTCTAAGCTGGAGCCAAGATCATTCCAGAGAGCGAAATAAGGAAAATACACAATTAATATTCATGGCTGGGTCCTATGTAATAAATGTTTCAGTCCATTAAGAAATTAATAGACAGTTCATGGACCGCAATTTCATGGGTCATATACGATTTCTCTTGAATTACGATCCGGCCCTCTTTGTAGTATAAATGGATTGTGTAATTTTACTTCACAGCCGACATCTATAGATAATGAGTAAATAGGAAATGACTACCCAACATCAATAAATCACAGCCAGACCAATTCTAAGGAACAATTTAGAAGCTTCTGGTTCTTCCCTGAAGCTATGATTCTGTGTCTGCAAGTTTGGCAAACTAAGAAAGAGTTGATAGACTTTGTAGTCTACATGGAGACAAAAGTTTGCAGTAAAGCTGTAAAACAAAATGGTAGCAGATTTGTCATTAAGATATTTACATCTTCTTCATTTCATCACCCCTTTCTGTATTTCCCATATAGATGTACTTTGGGAATGTGCTGGGGAAATATGGGGTAAGTTCAGGAGCTTAATATGCAGCAGATGCTGGCTGTATATTACCTCCAAAAGCTACTGGGATAGGACTAAAGTGCAGTTTTGCCCCATAGATGCTGTGGCCAATAAAGACTGTGGCATCTAGGTTGTTATTTGACAGGTGTAAGTCTCCGATTGGCATCCAGGTAATGTGATTCCAATCGGTTGTCATGGGAGCCAGAGGTCTTTTGAAGACTTCCATGGCTGTCATGATAGATTTCCTGTTACTGCCTGAATAGGTAATGTGT
The DNA here is from genome assembly GCF_029499605.1 of Hyla sarda. Lineage (NCBI taxonomy): Eukaryota > Metazoa > Chordata > Amphibia > Anura > Hylidae > Hyla > Hyla sarda. Next base: position 368,307,350 of record NC_079193.1, on the reverse strand, counting down.
TACATTAAAAAGACAGATTGGTAGTACACTGAAATACATCAGTATGGCAGTGTACGTCAAGAGCAATCAAGCTGTCACGTATGGGCAGGATACAGTGAAGCCCTAACTCACCCACAGCCACTGTCCCTACCTATTGCCTATTCGCCCTAAGCGACGGATCAACAACCATGATGACAAACCCTCCCTGCTAAGTGCTGGGGCAGCATTGTCAAAATAATAAAATACAAAAACAGTAGGAGTTGGGACACAGCTGGAGGCACACAAACTAACAGAGATACACTAAGACACATACACAGTCAAATCAATGTCAGTCTAGCCGAGGTCGGTACCAGGAGATAGCAGAGTACAGGAATGCAGAGCAAGAGAAGATTAAAGGGAAAAGCCAAAGATCAATAAACAAGCAGGTATCCAGTAAGCAGGAGGTGTCAGCTAAGGTATATACAGACAATGAACTGATCACAGATCCTAGCTTATATACACAGGTGATCAGGGATACACCTTCCTGATAGGTAGCAGAGCTGAAAACCACACCCAGACGACACAGGTGAGCTCCCAGCAGCTCCAGCCCAACTAGAGTCATTTAACTCTTCGTGTTCGGCCAGAGCAAGACAATACACAAGCAAGCTCATGTTCAAGTCTCCTTGGGAGATGAAACATGGATTAAATAAATAAAATAAAATGTTTCTTAAATATAAAAAAAAAACACATCCCATATGAATAATTAAAATGAGCTCCCTTTTCAGGTTTTTCAATAAAAAAATAAATAAATCTAAACTGTAAAATTTAAATAAATAAATGAATGAATAAATATAATCGATATCCAAACTATTAAAGCATACTATTGTTGATTCTATAGGGTGAATGCAGTAAATCGGGGGAAAAAATGCCAAAGTGTTTTTTTTTTTTTGTCACCCTATATCCTAAAAATTTTTATAACAATGTATTAAAAAGGGGAATTTAGCCCAAAATAGTACAGATAAAAACTACAGGTCATAATGCAAAAAGTAAGCCCACACCCAGCTCCATAGATGGAAAAATTAAAAGGTAACAGGGGTCAAAATATATTCAGTTTTAAATGTTTTAATGTAGAAAACAATAACAACAACAAAAATGGTTATCGCTAAAATTGTACTGAACTAAGGAATACATTTAAAATGTCAGAAATAAAACGTCCAAGATTTGAAAAAAAAAAAATGTATCACAAAAAATTTGTTTGGTTTGCCTTAGATTTTTTTGGGGTAAAATGAAAATATGCCGTTAACAAGGACAGACTCTTATTCACTTTATTGTGCATTGAGCTGCAGTTGGTTGGCACCGCCAATATACCATGAACAGCACAGGGTTTCCAGCCCCATTAGCTGTATAATGCAGAGCGACGAGCAGCTGATCAATAGATAGCATGTCGACATCCAGCCAAGTAGCGACTGATGACCTAACCTTCATCAATTGAATAGTCCTGGAAAACCCTTTCAGTTAGTTTTACTAGAGCAAAAAAAATTGTTGCGTACTATAGAACTTTGATATAAATGCAAAATTGCAAAAATATTCACTTCTGCCAACTAGAACAGCAGAACCCATAGAGTTCCGGCAGAACTTTGATAAAATAACATGGCAGAACAAAGAAGGAGAAAGGATCACATGACCTCCCACAATCCGTTTCATGCATCTCTTCTGTCAGTGCAAAATCTGTTTTAGGGTAGGGTCACACGCAACGGATCAGCAGTGTATTTTACTCTGCAGATCCACTGGTGACCCGACCCATAGTGTTCCCCCAGCTGTTGTAACCCCCCGCCCCACCTCCTGGCCTTCTCCACGATGTCTGAGTACACTGCAGTGACCTCGGCAACTTGTAGGCCCCTGTGTGGCTGCTCGGAGCAGGGAATTGCCGCTGTGAGCAGGCCAGGGTGCGGGGCACGGGGGGGTGGGGTTACAACAGCTGGAGGCAAACTATGGATCGGGTCACCGGCGGATCCGCAGTGTAAAATACTTAATTGGAAGTAAGGTGTGGCAGTTATTTTTTTCGTTGTGCTAAACTAATTGTGAAGAAGCCGCATAGAGGGTTTTCTGTCACTTTTGTGCACGTTTTCCAATCCTGTTGCTGTGCCCCAAATTGAAATGATTTTTCACAGCTTGTAAAAAGCCATTGATACTTCACTTTCCAGGCAGAAAACCTGTCGTTGCTCCCAAAAAAGGATAATTATTGGACCACTTGGAAAAAAAAAACATTGCGTCTTCCTATACCTCTGTGCGCGTTTAAACATGACAGACATCTGCCTCCAAAAAGGGAAGTTTTTGGACACAAACTTTAAAAAGCATGAAGAATCCATGAGTGCCGTGTGTTTTCATTCAACCATACATGTTGCCGAAACTTTGAAATTAAAAGAGATCTCCAGAGAAAAATAATTGATGAGTAGCTGATTTCAGGGGGCCAACCACTGGGGACCCCTGCAATCACCAGGAGAGGACCCAGCACTCAGAGAGGCGCTCCATTCATTTCTATAGGAGCGCCGACCCGAGCACAACTTTTGGGCATCATCGATGCTCCTACAGAAATTAATAGAGTGTGTGCTGTCTACTGATAGGTGACACTCGCTCCTCACTGAGAGCGCTGGGGTCCCGGTGATCGCAGGATGTCCTAGTGATTGGACAACCCCCATTGCAATCAGCTACTTATCCCCTAAGTAGGCTTATTTTCGCCAGACTACTCCTTAATAGTGTTGAGCGGCATAGGCCATATTCGAATTCGCGAATATTCGCGAATATATGGACGAAAATTCGTCATATATTCGCGAATATTCGCATATTCGTTATATTCTCGTTTTATTTTCGCATATGCGAACATTCGCGTATGCGAAAATTAACATATGTGAATATTAGCATACACAAGATTAGCATACGCGAAAATGCGCATATGCGCAAATTAGCATATGCTAATTTGCGCATATGCGAATTTTCGCGCACCAGTCTCACACAGTAGTATTACAGCCTTCTTTACACCACACAAGCTGGAAGCAGAAAGGGATGATCACTGTGATGTGTGCTGTGACGAAAAAAATAAAAAATAAAAAACGAATATTCGTAATTACGAATATATAACGCTATATTCGCGAAATTCGCGAATTCGCGAATATGCGATATTCGCGAATAATATTCGAATTGCGAATATTCGCGAGCAACACTACTCCTTAAACTTTGCATTAACCTCTTCAGGATGCAGGGCAAACCTGTACGCCCTGCGCCCGGTCCCGGTGTTTTAAATGGGGTCACGCCGTGACCCCGCGCCATACCGGGTCGGCCCGATGGCTTATGATAGCCGGGAACCTGGGCTAACAGTGTGGTGGCCACGGGTGAGGTCCGCAGCCACCACTACGCTGGGGTTAGCTATTTGGTTCTTGGGGGGGGGGGGTTATGAACCCAGGGTCGGATGGTATTAACCCTTAATGTCACGTGACACCACTGTAGTCTTGGTATCTCCCCGGGGTACTACAGGGTCGGGGAACTCCGTCTCCCCACAGGCTAGCAAGCAAAGAATTGACTCCACACTAGGTTGCAGTTTAACGGAGGCTTTACTAACTTGAAGATAGGTGGTACAATCTCCACAGCGCTCAACCAAAGTCTCCCAAAGGTTTAACAGACAGTCTCTAGAGGACCACTCAGCTTGCAGTGCCTTGACTTGATATTGCATATATGCTTGGCTCTTACGGCCGGACTAGGGGTTTTAGGTCTGCGCTATATTAGGCTTGAGATTAAAGTCACTCACTGAAGTGTCGGTAGATTTGTGGCTTTTTGCCGGAAGATAATTAATTGTCCTTTAGGAATTCTCTGATCAAGGCTGAAGTAAAGGCTTGCTATTAGTTGCGGTTACTTCATGCTTTTCTTATCTCCCTCTCATCTTTGCTCTCACTCCTCTGTGGATTCTCTCTGCTACTCCGGAGCTTCACCTCCTCTGAACTTGCTCGGACCTCCACTCTGTACTCTGAACTCCACACCACTCTTCTCAACTCCTCTCCTCCTCTACTCTCCTACTCACCTACTCACAGGGAATGCCACCCCTTATAAGGAAAGGCTAAACTAAAGCCCATTGGCCAGGCAGCTGTGGATCATAGAGTTGTCCTTATCCCCTTTAGGATTTACAATAAAGTTACATACAAGTAATAACATAATATAACACCTTACACAAAGGTTTAGTCTAGCCCTCAGTCCTCCACTCTCACATACCCTGACTAAGCATGAGGTTGCTGGGTAACATACCTAAAGCTACAGACACCTAATAACGGATTATTAAGTTATAACAATGCAAATACACATTAGAAATGGTTGAGTTCCTGCATTGACACAATGTACCTGTACTGGGGCACCACAACAGCGCGCAACATCGATCGTTGTGCCGCGCGCTATTAACCCTTCAGACACGGCGATCAAAGCGTCAAAAACTAAAGTAAAGGCTTCCCGGCAGCTCAGTCGGGCTGATCGGGACTATCGCGATAAAATCACGATGTCCCGATCAGCTAGGACGCAAGCGGAGGCCCCCTTACCTTGCTCCGTAGCGTCCGATCGGCGTTTGATTACTCCAACTGAGCTACAGGCTTGAGCAATCGAGCCCCTAGAATGCTGATCCATGCAAAGCTATGGCTTTGCAGGGATCAGGGTAAAAGATCAGTGTGTGCTAAAGGTCATTTAACCCCTTCCCTAATAAAAGTTTGAATCACCCCCCTTTTCCCATTAAAAGAAAAAAAAAACTGTGTAAATAAAAATAAGCATATGTGGTATCGCCGTGTGCATAAATGTCCGAACTATAAAAATATATTGTTAATTAAACCGCACGGTCAATGGCGTATGCGCAAAAAAATTCCAAAGTCCAAAATAGCGTATTTTTGGTCACTTTTTATAACATGAAAAAATGAATAAAAAGTGATCAAAAAGTCCGATCAATACATATGATACTGATAAAAACTTCAGAACACGGCGGAAAAAATGAGCCCTCATACCGGCACGTACGCGGTAAAATAAAAAAAAAGTTATAGGGGTCAGAAGATGAGAATTTTTAACGTATACATTTTCCTGCATGTAGTTATGATTTTTTTCAGAAGTACAACAAAATCAAACCTATATAAGTAGGGTATCATTTTAACCGTATGGACCTACAGAATAATAATAAGGTGTCATTTGTAATGAAAAATGTATTACGTAGAAAAGGAAGCCCCCAAAATTACAAAATGACATTTTTTCTTCAATTTTGTCGCACAATGAATTTTTTTTCCGTTTCGCTGTGGATTCTTTGGTAAAATGACTAATGTCACTGCAAATTAGAATTGATGGCGAGCTGAGCCGCGCGGCTAAAAGTGAAAGTGAAAGTGGCCGGCTAGCTCAGTCGGGCTGTTCGGGATAGCCGCGGCTAATCGCGCCATCCCGAACAGCTGACAGGACAGCAGGAGGGCCCCTACCTGCCTCCTCGCTGTCCGATCGCCGAATGACTGCTCAGTGCCTGAGATCCAGGCCTGAGCAGTCATGCGGCAGAATCGTTGATCACTGGTTTCTTATGAGAAACCAGTGATCAATGATGAAGATCAGTGTGTGCAGTGTTATAGGTCCCTATGGGATAACAATGATCATTATAAGAGATCAGTGTGTGCAGTGTTATAGGTCCCTATGGGATAACAATGATCAGTATAAGAGATCAGTGTGTGCAGTGTTATAGGTCCCTATGGGATAACAATGATCAGTATAAGAGATCAGTGTGTGCAGTGTTATAGGTCCCTATGGGAGCTATAACATTGCAAAAAAAAAGTGGGAAAATAAAGTGAATAAAGATCATTTAACTCCTCCCCTATTAAAAGTTTGAATCACCCCCCTTTTCCAATAAAAAACAAAAACACAGTGTAAATAAAAATAAAAATAAACATATATGGTATCACCACGTGCGGAAATGTCCGAATTATAAAAATATATCATTAATTAAACCACTCGGTCAATGGCGTGCGCGCAAAAAAAATTCCAAAGTCCAAAATAGTGCATTTTTGGTCACTTTTTATATCATTTAAAAATGAATAAAAAGCGATCAGTAAATTCTATCAATACAAATATGGTACCGTTAAAAACTTCAGATCACGGCGCAAAAACTGAGCCCTCATACCGCCCCATACATGGAAAAATAAAAAAGTTATAGGGGTCAGAAGATGACAATTTTAAACGTATTAATTTTCCTGCATGTAGTTATGATTTTTTCCAGAAGTCCGACAAAATCAAACCTATATAAGTAGGGTATCATTTTAATTGTATGGATCTACAGAATAAATATAAGGTGTCATTTTTATCGAAAAATGTACTACATAGAAACGGAAGCCCCCAAAAGTTACAAAACTGCGTTTTTTTTTTCAATTTTGTCGCACAATGATTTTTTTTTCCGTTTCACCGTAGATTTTTGGGCAAAATGACTGACGTCATTACAAAGTAGAATTGGTGGCACAAAAAATAAGCCATCATATGGATTTTTAGGTGCAAAATTGAAAGAGTTATGATTTTTTAAACGCAAGGAGCAAAAAACGAAAATGCAAAAACGGAAAAAAAAACGGTCCTTAAGGGGTTAAAGGAGTACTCCCATGGAAAACTTTTTTTAATCAACTGGTGGCAGAAAGTTAAACAGATTTGTAAATCACTTCTATTAAAAAATCTTAATCCTTCCAGTACTTTTTACGGGCTTTATACTAAAGAGAAATCTAAAAAAAGAAATGAATTTCCTGTGATGTCCTGACCACAGTGCTCTCTGCTGACCTCTGCTGTCCATATTAGGAACTGGAGAAAATTCCCATAGCAAACATATGCTTCTCTGGACAGTTCCTAAAATGAACAGCAGAGGAAAGCAGAGAGCACTGTGGTCAGGAGATCACAGGAAATGCATTTCTTTTTGGATTTCTCTTTAGTATACAGCCCCTATAAAGTACTGGAAGGATTAATATTTTTTAATAGAAGTGATTTACAAATCTGTTTAACTTTCTGGCACCAGTTGATTAAAAAAAAAAAAGTTTTCCACGGGAGTACCCCTTTAAGGGATTAAAAACTACTCTGAAGTCCATGCATACTCTCCTAAGTGACCTAATAGTGTTATACAGGGCTTTATGGCTGTTAGACAGTGTTATACACATGATTTTAGGCTATTGGTGAAGAATAGATTCCGTCTGAACCAGAACTTTTTGCCGAACTATGATGAACCGGCAGAACCAAACTTTTGAAAAGTTTGCTCATCTCTAATATTCAGACTGGATAATTCCCTATTATAAAGTTTCTAAGTTGTCTTAGGAGACATTAAGGAGTCACAAGGGTTATCTCTGTGTATATCGTACCTTCTTCTCTACATTTACTCTACTTAAACGTGTTCACTCCTCACCTGTGGTTAAAAGGCCAACAAGTCCTCAATGTGTTATAAAAGAAAGCGGGAACGTACAGAAAGTCTACTGGAAGCGAAAAATGGAAGGATTCTCAAGGAAGACTGTTCTCTACGGGATATCTGCAGGAAACGTCTTACTTAACAAAATTATACCAAGACTTTATTATCTGTTGTCAAAACCTTATATTATATTATTCTAGACCAGTTTCTGTAAGATTTCAATGCAAAAGCCGGAAGCTAAGTAGCCAGTAGGTGAATTCAGTCAAAGACAGATGTGTAGAAACCAATGATTATTATTAAAGGGGTATTCCGACCCTAACACATCTTATCCCCTATCCAAAGGATAGGGGATAAGATGTCTGATTGCGGCGGTCCCGTCACTGGGGACCCCTACGATCTCCGGCACGGCACCCCGGTCATCCGTGCACAAAGCGAATTCCGTTCTGTGCCGGATGACTGGCAATTACAGCTGCTACGCCTCCTCCATTAATGCCTATGGGAGGGGGCGTGACGGCTACGCAGTAGACATGAATGGAGGAGGCAGTGCATGGCGTCACGAACATGGAAGCTCCAAGCTTCAGTGCTCCAGACAACTCCGCTGTCGGCCCGGTGGGGACCCCCACAACCTCTCATTCCACACCCACCTTTGTGAGCTCTCCGCAGCGCAGGATGCTCCAAGTGTGAAGCGTTCTGACCACAGGGCTGGAGTATTGTGACATCACAACCCCGCCCCCTGTAACGTCATGCCCCGCCCCCTCAATGCAAGTCTATGGGATGGGGCGGGATTTTTAAAGTTATTTTCTTTATGACCACAGTGCTCTCTGCTGACACCTCTGTCCATGTCAGGAACTGTCCAGAGCAGGATAGGGTTTCTATTTGCCCATAAACTGGACAGTTCCTGACACAGACAGAGGTGTCAGCAGAGAGCACTGTGGTCAGACTGAAAAGAAATTTAACAAGAAAAGAACTTCCTCTGGAGCATACAGCAGCTTATCAGTACTGGAAGGATTAAGATTTTTAAATAGAAGTAACTTACAACTCTTTTGAGACGAAGGAAACCGTATCACTGTTTCCGAAACGCGTCGATAAGCTTTTGGGGACTGAGGAGCCACCGTAGTGACATCACTACTCACCGAGCGGCTTACAGCCTGGATGCAGCTTGGTTGAGATGCCACCGACCGAGGCGTTCTCCCACTGTCTTGATCCTGCACTAAAGACACAGAGGAAATCATAAGGACAAACCATCGGAGGAACAGATAGCCACCAGCGAAGGACTCACAGGTACCCAGCTAAATGTGGTAAAGACGGGTGTACCTGTTTTAGATAACGAGTGTGCGCAAGTTTAATTGATAGGCATAACTGCATTATCATCCGCCGCGCAGAAGTATACCACAGGAACCGATAGAGCAGGTGGATCAGAGAACTCCACTATAAATACAGCGTGCAACACCAGGACTGCATTTCTATTATATATGAGCTGTCTATCAGGTACTTTTAATACACTCACCAAATTTATGGGTATTTAATTAGTGACTTTAATCGGCATATTCATTCAGTTCTCCACTTTCATATAAAAAGCATCATAAGGTAGGTCTTTATGGCTACTTGCAGTTGCTATTAGTTACCTGCAATATATTTGCTATCCCCACACAGCGCGCACTAGCACTAATAATTTATAATTTACAACTCAGTTTAACTTTTTGGCACCAGTTGATTTAAAATAAAATGTTTTCCACCGGAGTACCCCTTTAAGGAAGATCATTTTGGCGTCAATAGCAGATCTTTCTGTCCTGGGGAACAAATCACATGCTGTAGAGCTCCCCTTCTTTAATGTATGCCCCTTTCAGGAGGGTGTGCTTAAAAGCATAAGAATGGCTAAAGTTAAAGGGGTACTCCGGTGCTTACACATCTTATCCCCTATCCAAAGGATAGGGGATAAGATGCCTGATCGCGGGAGACCCGCAGCTGGGGACGCCCGTGATCATGCACGCAGCACCCCATCTGTAATCAACCCCCGGAGCGGGTTCACTCTGGGTCTGATTACGGCCGACTACAGGGCCGGCGGCGTGTGACGTCACGCCTCCGCCCCTGTGTGACGTCATGCTCCGCCCCTCAATACAAGCCTACGGGAGGGGGAGTGATAGCTTGAGGGGCGGAGCGTGACGTCACACGGGGCATGACGTCACACGCCACCAGCTGTGCGGTCGACCGTAATCAGACCCGGAGCGAACACGCTCCGGGGGCTGATTACAAACGGGGTGCCGCATGCATGATCGCGGGCGTCCCCAGCTGCGGGACTCCCGCAATCAGGCATCTTATCCCCTATCCTTTGGATAGGGGATAAGATGTGTAAGCACCGGAGTACCCCTTTAATGAAAACTCTCTTACAAATGGCCAGCATTAAATAGATATATAGATATGAGATAGGTAGATTTGAGATAGATAGATAGATAGATACAGAGCAAATTAAAACGGCACAACCAGAGTCCAAAGCAAATTCAGAAGATGGGGTGCCCGCATGCTTGGAACCTGGGTCCACTGGTTCCTCAATCCATACACAGAACAATATGATGAAGAACGCCACAAGGTTGCAGAAAAATGGTGGTTTATTCCATCTTGTGCATTGACAACGTTTCACCAGTCTCACACTGGCTTTTTCAAGTGAACAACAGTGATATAGGTGGGTATTTATAGACCGCCCACCAGGTCATGTGACAAAGGAGGAGCAAAATTAACATAAATAAACATTGTAGCAATAAATAATTTGTAGTGCAATCCATATTAGATATCATGATTCAAAACCAAGGTGCATACCTAAACATAGTGTATCAACATATTGTGCAAACACATACAGTGTAAAATATATCGGCCACAATTCATATCTACAGTCCATAGTCATATGTGCAGCGTGCACAGAGTTCATCACAATTCATAGAATAGTCCATAATCAAATATATAGCAGTGTATACCTGCCGGGGTCCCGCCATGATGCCTCCGATCGTAGACGCCACATTCCTGCTTGTGTGCTGAAAGTGGCAATGGGTGAATAGAACTTCCGGGTCCTGTGAGGTCGTTGTATCCAAGGACGCACCGCCGCGTCCATGACAACCACTACCAGGATCACGTCGTATCTGGCGCATGCTCAGAAGCACTATTGTTAGCGCATGCCCAGAGGTGCCTTTCTGTCTACGGTTGAGAATCGTGCATTTTGCAAAAGTGGAATTATCCGCTGTATCTGTGATCTCAAGCCGTAGACAAATCCAGGTGCCATGGTAGGCAGCGCCCATGAATAATTGAGCACAAATTAGTACTATATTGATCCAATCAGGTCACATCTTTCTTAAATCTGGGCCATAGACTTTAGATGTGTATCGAGGTTGCTGTAATCACCCATAGCAACGGAGTGCAGATAAATAGGAAAATGAAAAAAAAAGAAAAGAGGCAAGTGATCACAGAGGAGATTTCTAGGTATAATTGATCGGATGCGCTCCATTGTTCAGTGATTGCCCATAGTAACCGTCAATGGATGTCAACTCAAATAGTAGTAAGGAATAAGAGAAAGGTGGTAATGACTCAATCCCGTCGGCATGCATGTGCCGACTTCAATTCTTAGGCAATATCTTCCCGTTGGTGTGCATGGACCGACACCAATCTTGAAAAGACATGTTCCTGTTGTGTAGCCGGTGTGCATGAACCGGGGCCGCTATATCGTCGGTGTATATGGACCGATTCCGTAGTCTGGAGTATAGAACACTGTAAAACAGCAAAACTAGTCAGCTTTGCAGTAGAGTTCCCATACACACAAAGGCATTCAACACGGGGCATAGACTAAACTGTCAAGTGCGTATCGGGTCCTAAATTGGGGTGTGCTATATGAGACCTGTTCATGGACATGGACCGTCTCAGCACCGGACCTGTGGTGTCACTTCATAGTCTTCGAGGCAATCCACTGTTGCCCTACCCCTATAACCCACACCACTCTATTGGCAGTAGTCCAAAGTGCCCCATGCACCAAACATTCACACTGGAGCATAATTGATAAGGATAGAATAAGCGGCAAAGGAATAAAAGATGGTATGGGAGAATGGGGATGAGTCAATTACCCAGACTTGAAAATGTAGATCATCAGTAGTTGCATGGTGATATACTGTTCCTCAAAATGCCTGATGGTCACGATAAGAGAGTGAGGGGGTTTATTGAAAGGAATGGCATCATGGCAAGTCCCCGAGTGGCATGCAAACTGAAAAAAAGAAAAAGAGAGATAACATTAATTTTCAAGGAAAAAATCATTAATCACCTACAGCAAGGTATAGACACTCCCGCAGTGGGGGCTAGACCCCTCAGCGCTTCAACATCTTAGGATGAACAGTGAACTCCACATTGAGTTCATTGGGTTTCAGTGTATTTAACAAGTGGATCCATTTCAGCTCCCTGACTTGGAGACTGGCTGATCTATCGCCCCCTCTTTTAGGGTGGGGGGGGAATGTGATCAATGATCATGCATTTTAATTCTTCCTCAGTGTGTCCGGCTTCTGTGAAGTGCTTAGACAAAGGGAGGTCCAGGCGTTTCTTACGGATCGAATATCTATGTTGATTCAATCTCGTTCTGAAGTCATTTTTGGTTTTGCTCACATATAAAAATTTGCAAGGACATAGACTATGTAATCACTTTCACAGGTAAGATAGAATTTGATAGAGTATTCTTTCTGAGTGGTAGGATGTGTAAATATGGGGCCCTTCTGTAGATATCTGCAAGAGACGCACCGGAAGCAAGGGAAGCAGCCTTTTGCTTGAACTGTCAGACATTTTGTTTTTTGTTTGGTCCAGTAATGTCTGCTTTGACTAAATGGTCCCTAAGGTTACGTGCCCTGCGAAAGGACATGAGTGGGGGTACTTGAAATTCTTTGATCTGAGGATAGCTATTTTTAACCATTGTCAGGACGTCTTGCAAATGGGGTGAAGACTTGATGAACTTGTATAACATATATAATAATATAAATATACAATATAAATATAAACATAATATAAACACTCACGTTTTTTGGAATACATTTTTGAATTTTTCTGGAAACAGTGTGCTGCGGATATATTGCTTTTCTATTTACATGGCCCCCTGACCCGGGACTGGACTCTGCGTGCACCACTACATCTTTTTTGCTCCTTGGAAGTGCTGCTTTCCTACTAATTGGATATTGTTGGTCTATAAGCGTGCACTCTATTATTTGCTAATATGGATTTGGACACTACAACTACTGGTATTTCTTCATCTACTACTAATTCCATGGGTGTTTTCTCGTACTCGGAGGTGGACATTTCACGCATATTGGGAAGTGTGTCCGAGGATGCCACTTTTCTGCACACCCCTTCCATTATTGACATTCAACGTAATTATAAGTTCTCTACCAAAAAATTATTTAACCTCCAGTTGCACCTGACAATGCTAGCCGAATATTACAAGGTTCAAAGAAGCCCTAGAGGCCTTCGCTCACAGCCTAAAGTTAATGCTTATGTTAATGACACAGAATACCGCAGTAGGTTTGAGGCTATCTCCAATAGATACGCCATGGACCTCATGCTCCTACAAATGGAATTTCTTCAACAAGACATTGCCAAAGTTAGAAGTGCGATTTCAGAATCTGATACTATTATGAAGAATAATTTATCTGAAGCTGAGTATGAGAGCGCTCTTAACAAACAAAAGGACTTTCTTACTAAATTGAGAAGTGATCTTGAAAGCACAAAGAAAAGAAAATGGCACCGTGATCTACAGGATTATACCTTTGGTAAAATCTACAACTGGGGATCCCCATTTGCACAGTATAGAAGAAACAGACGTGGAAAAAATGAGAATGATAATAAGGATGAACTCAGGAATAACTACACACGGAGTAATAGGAATGAGGAGACCTCTACACAACAACAGCCTTTTTAGGGGTAGGAACACCCCAGGGCGAAACTACAGGAGGAGCGGCAGAAAGCATGGCTGCAGGTACAAAGACAAGAAGCCGGATAAATGCAGTGACAGAACAAGTTACCCAAGCGGAAGTGAACAACACCGTGGTCAATATTTCCTCCAAGGAACTTTCTATTCATGAACTTGGACTTTTACAGCAGGGACTCAGTTTCTGTCCTAGTGTCTCTTTAGACTGGTTTCAGTTGGAGCTAGATATAGCTCAATTTATGCGTAAACTAAGACCTCTAGGCATCTAGTGATTCTATGCCTATCTCTAATTTTCCCTTGTCTATTTCCAGTGAAAGGATGATGAAATTGCAACAACTTGGCCTCAGAAACGTAAGTGATTTTTCAGCTAACATTGATATACATTCCATTGACTCATATGCTGAATGTGTGAAGAGGGATCTCATTAAGTTAAGACAGAAACATGTTAAATTGAAATATCCAAACATGACAAGACAGGAGATGGATGCATTGAAGGCGCTTGTCCATGACCACGACCGTATCATCAAGCCTGCTGACAAGGGTGGTGCGGTCGTGGTGATGGACAGGCGCCAATACATTAATGAGGCAGAAAGGCAATTACAGGATAGTGAGGTGTATGAGGTCCTTTCTAGTGACCCGAAGGGCACTATTGAGAATAAGATTCAAAATTTATTGGATAGGGGTCTGAATAGTGGACTCATTGATGAGGACACTAAAAATGTGTTTACTGTATTATTCCCGGTTACACCCCAACTCTATCTCCTTCCCAAAATACATAAGGACCGTTGTAACCCTCCAGGCCGCCCCATCGTATCTGGGAGAAATTCCATCACCTCCGGGATCTCCATTTTTCTTGACAAATTGCTACGACCGTTTGCTGTTAATACTAAATCCTATGTGCGAGACACCATTGACTTTCTTGATAAAATCTCCAATATTCAGGTCCCGAAGGATGCAATTATTGCCTCCTTTGACGTAGTGAGCCTCTACACCTCTATACAGCACAATGGAGGTGTAGAGGCTGTGACGAAAAGCTTATGCAGAGCGGGATTTACTGGAGAGAAAACAGATTTTATTGTGAGTCTATTGAAATTGGTGTTGGAGAACAATTATTTTCTCTTTAATGGAAGAATGTATAGACAGAGAAGGGGGACCGCGATGGGTAGCAACGTAGCGCCTATGTATGCTAATATTTTTATGGCTACGTTTGAGGAGGTATTTGTATTTGTGCCCCACCATTCCAGTAAATTACTGGAATGGTGGAGGTACATTGATGATGTGTTCTTCATTTGGACTGGGAGTGTAACCAAGCTATTTTCTTTTCAAGAGTACTTGAATTCCAAGGATGAGAATATAAAATTCACTCTATCCTACTCTGTACAGTCAGTCAATTTTCTGGACGTCTTAGTGACTTTTGATCAGGGAAGATTGACAATGGACCTATACACAAAGGACACAGATAGGAACATGCTGTTGAGGTATGATAGTTGCCATCCTCGCCCCATGGTAAACTCCCTGCCCTATAGCCAAATGCTACGGGCAGGGAGGATTGCCGATACACCTGAGAAAAGAGACAGAGCACTGGACAGAATGGTTCAGAATTTCAGGGCACGTGGCTATCCTAAACATTTGATACAGAGACAGAGACTTAGATGTACCGAGGGGAGTAGACAAACAGTAGATCAGAGTGAGACACAAAAACGTGTGGCATTTGTAAGTACATACAATGATCTTTCCCCAGATATAGGTAAAATTTTGAGAAAACATTGGCATCTACTCAGGGGACACACGAATATCACTGAATTTAGTCTTCCCCCCCCCCCCCCCTCATGTCTTATAGAAGGACCACAAGCCTGAGGGACAGACTGGTAAGGGCAGACATCAGTACCAAGACTGGCCACAAACAACAGTACATTACCACCATCAAAAAGGGCAGCTACCCATGCAGGGCATGTGTTAGTTGCAAATACATGCGTAAGGGCGAAGTCTTTGTGCATCCTCTGACACATGAGAAATATTCCATCAAACATTATCTCACATGTAACTCCAACCATGTAGTATATGTGTTGTGGTGCCTATGTGGCCTCCTCTATGTAGGGGAGACCACATGGGACATGAAGACCAGATTAAACCAACACAGGTACAGGATCAGAAAGGGGAAGTTAGATCTTCCGGTGCCCAAACATTTTGTGGACAAAGGCCACGGGGAGGGTGACCTAAAATTTATAGTGATTGATCATGTGCCTCCACTGAAATGTGGAGGCGACAGACAAGGGGTGTTAAAAAGTAGAGAATTATTTTGGATTTTTACATTGAATTCACTTAAACCCAACGGTATGAATGTTGAATTTAAAGTGTCATCTAGGGTTGTGTAGGGGTGGTCCCCTCGGACACAGTCTCATTATGTGGACTGTTCATTCTCTGTGTACATCAGTACAAGAGGTTTTTGCTATATGGATTTGTACTTATTTGTACTTTTTGGTACTAATTATTTAGTAATAATACATTTCTCTTGTTTTTTCTTGCAGTAAAACCATGGGATGGAATGACACTCACCGGACTTCCTGAACAATACATTTCATATGATTTATGGTGATCATTGTAATAAAGATTGATTATGTAGTCAGTTGGGAGTGGGATGATTTCTTTTATGCACTAGTAATAGAGCCTGGTGACACGATTATTTATTTTACTTATTTTCATTTATTTTTGTTTTTTCCTTTTTGTCTATTTTATTTTGTAGTTTGTATGTTTTATTGTTTTGTCCCCTTTCATATACATTTTTATTTCTATTTTATTCTTTTTTATAGCAGCTGTGGTTAGCACTAGGACTTTCTTATGCCTAAGGAGGCTATGTCTGTGGTATTTAGGTTAGGTGATCTCCCATGGTAACTGTCGCTATGACAGCCAGGTGAGGTCTCCAGAACGTATGGGTCTAGACAAGACATTCAATATGCCTGGTCAAGGTCCCTATATCCACAGTCTCCATGCAATATGCCAATTGCTATGGTCCAGTATAGTACCAGCACCCATGCCTCTGGGGACCACATATAAAGGCTGCAAGTTTTGATTTTGTTTCTGTTTTGCTGTTATTTTTTAATCTCCTCATTTGCCCTTAACCAATATGGCCGCGGCACACCGGGACTCATAGTGAGCATGCGTTTGATGCCGAAGCCTAGTCACCATGGCAACTATTACCTTTCCCATGTAGGGACGTCCCTCCCGGATATGACAACATCACAGGCAGTGTACTTTGAGTTACACGTTCGGCGCGCATGCGCGGTGGATTTATTTACAAACAACGGAGACGCATGTCCCGGTGAGTGTGAAATCCCATGGCAACTGCAAGTTTTGATTTTAATGCATATTGATGTGATTGATTACATCAATCAACATCTATTTGTGATTTTAATGAGGTGGGGGTGATATCTCACTGCACTTAACCTATTGATATGAAATATACTGATGTTTGTATGCACTATCTTGTTTTGGAATGTGTGTTTTCTATATGAAATTTGCATTTATGATTTTTTTCACTTGATTGATTAATTTTTGTTCACTGCTGGTACTTAATGAAGTACTCCTATTTAAGTGTGTGAAATTCACTATTGGACTGATCTTGAGAATGGCTAGGTGAGCTAGCCGAAACGTTGCTACTAACACTCAGGTTTTTTGGAATACATTTTTGAATTTTTCTGGAAACAGTGTGCTGCGGATATATTGCTTTTCTATTTACATGGACCCCTGACCCGGGACTGGACTCTGCGTGCACCACTACATCTTTTTTTCTCCTTGGAAGTGCTGCTTTCCTACCTATTAGATAGATAGATAGATATGAGATAGATAGATAGATAGATAGATAGATAGATAGATAGATATGAGATAGATAGATAGATAGATAGATATGAGATAGATAGATGGATAGATAAATAGATGATAGAAAGATGTGGTTAGGGATTGTTGTTTCTGTTTGCACAGCTGAAACAGAAAGAAAGAAATAGTAAATTTCAGCTAGAAAATTGCACTTGGAATGGGATTACATATGTGTCTGGTAATTTATTCTGTGTAATTCTCATGGAAATCTGAGTCATAAATGTAAAACAAAATTTTAAAGTTTCATTTTTTTTTTTTAATGATTCAGCCTTATTATTATGGAACTCTGACACATTATAGGCCACACATAGGGGCACCGTACGGTTGTATCTATAAGGCTGTATCTTTAAGGCTGTATATCACAGTTTCCATGACTAATTTGGATATGTAAAACCTCCAGATAACTTTCATTTTTTCCCACTGAATTAAATTGAATTCAATGGTAAAATGTATGTTAATTCATATGTAGTTTAATCTGGCTTTGCAGAGAGAGGGTGTGGAGTCTCATCACTGCACCTGGTCATGTACTTGGGCTGCTGGTGCTGGTGTTCAGCCAGGTGAACTGATAAGTGGGTTGAGGTCAGTTCATATTATTGCAGTCTTGATGTGTTTTCTTATTCAGTGTGTTTTTGTAGAGAAATATTTCCATGAGGTGAAAGTCATTTGACCTATTATCACAATTAAAGTGTTTTTTTTTTTAATATGTAAAGTCTTTTGTGTTCCCACACTGACTTATTTCTAAATTTTTCATAAAATTTACAGCATTTTGGGCATTTTTGCTGCAATTTTCCAAACCTGCAGAAAAGAAATATATTTTTACGGTTATTTGCACAATTGTGGTGAAATTGCACCATTTTGGCCCAATTTTGTTCTTCTGTTACACTGTGTAATGTCTAGAGCAGAGCCGGAGGCCGGGGTACGTGACCCCACCATGCCATATGTTTATACGTGTATATACATTTTACATACCGAGTTCTTTAAGGTCATGGTTAGTTTGCAACCAATCTACATTGAAAATTTAAAGGGGTTATCCAGGAAAAAACTTTTTTTATATATATCAAAAAGTTTTTTCCTGGAATACCCCTTTAAGAACGCTCTTAATGTATCCATACAAACCATAAAAACGTAATTAAAAGTGTTAAATATTATTCAAAAAATGTTCCTCAGTAAATACTGTGTATAATAAGACATAACTGTCACAAAAATGTAATATTACTGTGCAAGAAACCGTTAAATCAAAGTTATTTGGTGAGTAAATGGCCGGAGTCAATGAAGCAGCGCGATAAAATAAATAAAGCGAGCGAGCGCAGGTTGTAGAAGAAATGGCGCTCTGAAAGTCAATGGACGATTACAGATCCGGGTCAGGGAGTGACTTATGTATTGGATATTCTTTGGATTGCAGTCGTAAGTGAAGAGAATTTGTTACAACATCTGACAGGTGACAGGTAGGAATAATAGTCTAAAGTTTGTATAACAGAACTTCTTGTATTACCGCCATCTCTAACCTGATATTTCCATCTCAGTGTGAGGTTCTACCTTAACACCTAAAGCACAACTCCCCCTCTTGAGGGTTTGTTAGATTTAGATCTGTCCTTCACTCAGTTACTGTATAGTGGTATTTTTGGTTGTTGTATGGTGGAATTATTCAGTTACAGTATAGTGGTATTATTCAGTTACTGTATAGTGGTAATATTCAGTTACTGTACAGTGGTATTTTTCAGTTACTATATGGTGGTTTTATTCAGTTACTGTATAGTGGTATTATTTAGTCATTATATGGTGGTATTATTAAGGTACTGAATGATGGAGACATTATTCAGTGCCTGTATGAAGGTATTATTCAGTTACTGTATGGTGGTATTATTTAGTCATTATATGGTGGTATTATTAAGGTACTGAATGATGGAGATATTATTCAATGCATGTATGGAGGTATTATTCAGTTACTGTATGGTGGTATTAAATTACTGTACAGTGGTATTATTCAGATATGGTGGAATTATTCAGTTACTGTATAGTGGTATTCGGTTACTGTATAGTGGTATTATTCAGTTACTGTATAGTGGTATTATTCAGTTATTGTACGGTGGTATTATTCAGGTACTGTATGGTGGTATCATTCAGTTACTGTATAGTGATATTATTCAGTTACTGTATAGTTGTATTATTCAGTTACTGTATAGTGGTATTATTCAGTATACTGTACAGTGGTATTTTTCAGTTACTATATGGTGGTTTTATTCAGTTACTGTATAGTGGTATTATTCAGTTACTGTATAGTTGTAGTATTCAGTTACTGTATAGTGTTATTATTCAGTTACTGTATAGTTGTATTATTCAGTTACTGTATAGTGGTATTATTCAGTTACTGTACAGTGGTATTTTTCAGTTACTATATGGTGGTTTTATTCAGTTACTGTATGGTGGTATTATTTGGTCATTATATGGTGGTATTATTAAGGTACTGAATGATGGTATAATTAAGTCACGGTATGGAGATATTATTCAATGCCTGTATGGAGATATTATTCAGTTACTGTATGGTGGTATTAAATTACTGTACAGTGGTATAATTCAGATATGGTGGAATTATTCATTTACGGTATAGTGGTATTATTCAGTTACTGTATAGTGGTATTATTCAGTTACTGTACGGGGGTATTATTCAGTTACTGTATAGTTGTATTATTCAATTACTGTATAGTGGTATTATTCAGTTACTTTATGGTGGTTTTATTCAGTTACTGTATAGTGGTATTATTCAGTTACTTTATGGTGGTTTTATTCAGTTACTGTATAGTGGTATTATTCAGTTACTGTATAGTTGTATTATTCAGGTACTGTATGGGGGTATTATTAAGCTACTGTATAGTGGTATTCAGTTACTGTATAGTGATATTATTCAGTTACTGTATAGTGATATTATTCAGTTACTGTATGGTTGTATTATTCAGTTATTATACAGCGGTATTATTTAGTTACTGTACAGTGGTATTATTCAGTTACTGTATAGTGGTATTATTCAGTTACTGATACTGATATTATTCAGTTACTGTATAGTGGTATTATTCAGTTACTGTATAGTTGTATTATTCAGTTACTGATACTGATATTATTCAGTTACTGTATAGTGGTATTAATCAGTTACTGTATAGTGGTATTATTCAGGTACTGTATGGGGGTATTATTCAGTTACTGTATGGTGATATTATTCAGTTACTGTATAGTGGTATTATTCAGTTACTGTATAGTGATATTATTCAGTTACTGTATAGTGATATTATTCAGTTACTGTATAGTGGTATTATTCAGTTACTGTATAAGGATATTATTCAGTTACTGTATAGTGATATTATTCAGTTACTGTATAGTGATATTATTCAGTTACTGTATAGTGATATTATTCAGTTACTGTATAGTGTTAATATTAAGTTACTGTATAGTGGTATTATTCAGTTACTGTATAGTGTTAATATTAAGTTACTGTATAGTGGTATTATTCAGTTACTGTATAGTGATATTATTCAGGTACTGTCTAGTGATATTATTTAGTTACTGTACGGTTATATTATTATGTATATATTATGTTACTGTATGGAGGTATTATTGTTGAGGGTAAATGATCCTTTCATGGGTGTATGTAGTCTCAGTGCCTTGGACAGCACACACTGTACATACAGCCCAGGTCTGATAAACTGGAAGAAGCCCTGACTTGTTTCCATTTACTGCTTATAACAAAACAAGCTGATGCCTTAACATTATACCAGACCATAGCGGAACTTTAATTTATATAATAATTAAAGGTATATAATAATTAAAGGAGTTGTTAAAGTCTGCAATCTATGTATTCCTATTAAGCCCTGCCTAGCAAACTACCTGTCTGTTTCACACTCGTAGTGTAGGCATATATTGCAATACAAAAGTGTTGTAGCATGTTAATGATGTCATCAAGCAATCACATGGTTAAATTCTCTATTTGAACAAAAAACTTAGAAAAAAAATAAAACAATAAAAAACACAAACAAAAGAAACACAATGAAAATGCTAAAAAAAAGTAAACAAAAGAAACACAAATAAAATGTTCAAAATACACAAAAAAGAAATACAAGTAAAATGATTAAAATAAACTCAAAAGAAACACAAAAACATGTTTTCCCATACAAAAAAAAGTTTAATAAGACGATAAAAAATACAAACAAAAGAAACATAAATAAAACAATAAAGAAACACAAACAAAAGAAACACAAGTAAAATTATAAAAAGCATAAACAAAAGAAACTCAAAATAACTTGCTTTCCCATACAAAAGGCTTTGTGATAAAAAAAAGATATTTAAAAGTACACATAATTGGTATCGCTGCAACCGTAGCGATGCATTCTATAAAACTTTAGCATTATTTATCCCGCATGGTGAACGCCATTAAAGAAAGCACAACAACAGCTGCAAAATAGCTTGTTTTTTATCATTCTCATGCTAAAAAAAGGAATAAAAAGTAAATCAGTAAGTCCTACGTACTGCGGAACGGTACCGATGCAGATTACGTCGCGGCCCACGAAAAGGAAGCTTTTGCAATGCTTCATTGTGTGTTATTGGGCAAAAGTAGTAAAACATAAACTATATATATATATATATATATATATATATATATATATATATATATAGAAGATT
This sequence comes from Hyla sarda, assembly GCF_029499605.1. Classification (NCBI taxonomy): domain Eukaryota; kingdom Metazoa; phylum Chordata; class Amphibia; order Anura; family Hylidae; genus Hyla; species Hyla sarda. Next base: position 368,285,484 of record NC_079193.1, on the reverse strand, counting down.
AGTTAGGAGTAGCCGTATTAGTCCAGTGATGCAAAAAGCTAAATCATCGGTAGTTGCAGTATCTTGTAATAACCTTTTTTATTGGACTAACAAGATTATGTAGAGAAGCTTTCGGGATTCCTCCCTTTATCAAGTCATAAGCATTTCTGAGCTCACAAGGAGAAAACACAGGTTCTATCTCACAAAATATGCAGGGGTTAAAACAACATTAGTGGAGAATGGACATTAAGTTGGGCCATAAATTGTATAGCAATAGGAGGATAGATACAGATAAGGATGAGGAGGGGGGGGGGGGAGAGCAGAGGTGAGAATGGTGGTTACGCTGGACAGACAATTTTTACTATAGAGCCATAGACTGAAGATAAGACTAGACAGGGGAGGGGGAGCAGGGGGGGGATGGTGTTAGAGCAGGGAGAGAGTAGAGAGTTTAGCAAAGGTTATAGGAAATTTTGATAATGGGATAAGAAGCTTAAATCCACATTAAGTCCTCTGTTCTTGGAGTCATAAAAAACTATCATTTTGGCTTCAAATGTCTTTCTTTCCTGGGTGTTCTTGAAGTTTCCTTTCAGGATCTTGATTTTGAGGTCCTGTAGGGAGGGACCTGTTTGAGTGAAGTGGTGTCCAACTGGGGTGCAATAGTCCTTTTCTCTATGGTTGTTGATGGACGATCTGTGGAGGTTCATCCTTTTATTGAGTGGCTGACTGGTCTCACCAATGTAACATCCCAGGTCACACTTGGTGCATTGTATCATGTAGACTACATTCTCTGTGGTGCAGGAGTATTGTCCCTTGATGTTGTATGTCTTGTTGTTGTGGGAGGCCTCAGAATTTGTGCAGATGTGTTGACAGAGTTTACAGTGGGGTTTGATGCAGGGTTTGGTCCCATTGTCTGTATCTGATGTGTCTGTGGGTAGTTTCCTATTGACCAGTTTTTGTTTTAAGTTGGGTGGTTGTCTGAAGGCCAAGATGGGTGGTTCAGGAAAGATTTGCTTTAAAACCTCATCTTCTGCTAGTATTGTCTGCAGGTCCTTGATGATTTTGCGTATTTCCTCAAGGGTGGGATTGTATGTGGCTACCAGTGGTATGCGTGATGAGGTTTGTTTCTCTCTGTATTGCAGCAGGTGTTCACGTGGTGTTTGAAGAGCAGAGTGGATTTTCTTATGGATGGTCCTTGGTTTGTATCCTTTTTGTTTACATTTCTCAGCTAGCGTTTGTAGATGTCTCTGTCATCAGGGTTGGAGCAGATGCGGTGGTACCTGATGGCTTGGCTGTATATGATGCCTTTCTTGGTGTGGGACGGATGGGAACTTGAATTGTGTAGATAGCTGGATCGGTCTGTGGGCTTTCTGTATACAGATGTCTGTATTGTGTCCTTGTTTATAGTTACAGTGGTGTCCAGAAAGTTTACACTTTCTGTAGAGAAGTCCATTTTGAGTTTGATGGATGGATTAAATGTGTTGAAGGCATCATGAAATTGTTTGAGTTTATCCTCTCCTTCAGTCCAAACAATGAAAATATCATCAATGTATCTGTAGTATCTGTAGGGTTTATATATATATATATATATATATATATATATATATATATTACTGTAATAATACAATGCACAAGCCACAGAATAACGTTAATTTGTCATTTACAGCATACCGTGTGGTGAACTCTTGAAAAATTTCCATCACCCCCAAATTAATGTTTTTTTTTAACAACAACCAAACTGCATAAAAAAAAAAATAAGAATAAAAAATAAATTAATGTACATAAACATAATAGGCCAGTTGTGTCCATATTTCCAGGGATGATAAAGATGCGATCCTGTAGCGGCGCTTACCCGTGCGGCAAAGAAGGATATCAGAAGCCGATGATAAGTGAAGGCATAATTTATTCCAAACATAAACGGAAATACGCGTTGCGAAGGGACACGTTCCCCTCTTCCTCAGGTCCAATCCTTCTTTGTCCGTAGACATACTGTACATCTTTAGGATTTAGGGCTAAAACCCCATTTTAGTCAATGGAAACGGTTGACACACGGCTGTGTCAGTTGTGTCCTGACCCGTTTTGGGGTTGTTTGGCGCAAAAAAAAGAGCCACGTGGACCCAGAACAGGATGAAGCACAACGGCAGTGTGACCCTAGCCTTATTATTATCATGCACTACTTTTTTTTCTCCACTAAACTCTGGTAAACTACCGGATCCTTGATGGAACCTATTAAAGTCAATGGGATCTGTCAGGACCTGGTGGTGTCAGTTGTGCTCGGACCTGTTTTGGGGCCACTTGGCTTTCTAAAGTGTTCATAAAAAGTAATCCAGAAAAAAGAAATATTTGGGTTGATTCACCTGGTAACTAGGCTAAACTAAATGGCCCTGACATACTCTTCCTTATGGTCAGAATCCAGACCCTTAAAGGGTTACTCCACTGCCCCAGCATGATGTCACAAGGGGCGTGGCCGTGATGTCATGACCCCTGCAGGCGGCACTGAGCGTTCAGAACAAAATGTTCCGAACGCTGGGGCAGTGGAGTACCCCTTTAAATCCTGATCACATACTCAGGTTGTGTATTATTACAAATTATCTCCATTCACCTCAATGGAACTGTAATACCACATGCAGCCTGAGAATAGGCGTGGTGCTGTTTTTGTTAAATAAATCTTGTCTTTTTTTTTTTTTTGTAATCCTGGATAACCCTTTTGAAGGAATATTCCAATCTAGACATTTAAATGGCACGGTCAGAATTAAAAAGTTCAGGGAGTGAGGGTGGGACTAGCACTCCTCTGTGCTCACTCCTGTCCTACCAGACTGCAACATGAAACCAGAGAGGAGTCAGTTAAAGAGCAGCCTGCAGTGATTGGATGAAGAGACCCAGCACAGCACAGCAGACTCAGTGAGAAAGTGAATGCATAGTGCGTGAGGATGGGCTCAGTGCTTGCCTCAGACACGCTCTTTTCCTGAGCAGTGGATGTAAGAATGAGTGAGCAGCAAAACAGAGGGATTTGTCAGCCAAATACAAAAGCCAGACTGGTACGCCTAAATAAATATCTACAGGATATGGCACAAAAGTTTGATGGGGGTTTCCCCCTTTTAGGTGGGTTGCTATGCAATTGGCTCACAGTTGATTGCTTGTGTCTCTAATAATCCCTGATTTGCAGTGTGGTGCGGATTATAGTGCATGATCTGTAGATTAATATCCAGCATTATATTTCTCTAGTACCTTGTTCTAGCCTAGTTTTTTTCCTAGTCAGTCCAGTTGGTTCCTGGTCCATTCTTGTGTGGTCCTTGTTACTGTATCTTGTATTTGATTTTCTTATGCCCATGTTGATCTGGCACTTTAGTCCGGTATTGCTTAGCCTCGGTTTTTGTCTCTTGTTCCTGGTGTCTGCCTATTGTTTGTATTAGGGTTAGGTTTGCAGATTAGGATGTTATTAGGGTCTTTTGCAAGGACAATAAGGGTCAGTGGTGCCTGATGTTAGGGTCAGTGTTTAGGAATTAATCGAGGGAAAGAGCTTGGGAAAGGTAGTTAGGGTCATTTCTCACAGCCAGTTCTATAGTCAAGTTACTGGTAAAAATTTTGGCATGTGGTAGCAGAATAATACCCTTAGGCCAGGATTTTAGCCTCCATAAAGTCACAGGCTTTAAAGGGTTACTGCGGCCCTAAGACATCTTATCCCCCATCCAAAGGATAGAGGATAAGATGTCTGGACCCCCGCAATCTTGCATTCAGCACCCACCTTGGGGAGCTACACGCCACTGAATGCAAGATTGCGGGGGTGCCCAGCAGCGGGACCCCCGCCGTCAGACATTTTATCCGACAGCCGTCACGCCCCCTCCCATAGACTTGCATTGAGGGGGCATAGCCGTGATGTCAGGAGGGGCAAGACCGACCCCGGCCCCGTGAAAACAGCATTTGAAACATTTACTTCCAAACGCTGGCTAGTGGTGTACCCCTTTAAGGACTTTTCACCAATCTTCCTGTGCCTGAGCAATAACCTGGTCCAGTTTATTTCCTGACCACGTCCTACTGTCTGCTGGCTGGATGTTGCATGAACTACTACCTGAATACTATTTTGCACTGGCCGCAAAGAATAAAAACTCAGTCTTCTGCCTTGGTACGCTATCAGTCCGTCCAAGAGTTAGCCATTGCTACTTGCCATGGGGATCCCTGTGGGAAAGTCCATACTGTCTTGTGGGAAATTAAGGGTAAAGAATAACACAATCCTTTAGACTCCATTTCCTAATTTAGTTCAGCGTCAACTACATCCAGTTAAGGAAAAAAGTATTTGATCCCCTGTGGATTTTGAACGCTCGCCCACTGACAAGAAATGATCAGTATATAATTTTAATGGTGGGTTTATTTGAACAATGAGAGACAGAAGAACAACAAAAAATAAAAATAAAAATATATTTCAAATAAGTTGTGAACGGATTTGTATTTTACTCACTGATATAACTATTTTAGCCCCTATAAATCAGCAAGATTTCTGTGTCCCAGATGTTTAATGTGCTGATATTAAAGGGGTACTCCCCAGGAACAAAAAATTTTTTAATCAACTGGTGCCAGAAAGTTAAACAGATTTGTAAATTACTTCTATTAAAAAATCTTAATCCTTCCAATACTTATCAGCTTCCAATAGCTTCTATTTGCTCCACAGGAAGTTATTTTTTTATTTATTTCCTTTTCAGTCTGACCACAGTGCTCTCTGCTGACACCTCTGTTCTTTTTAGGAACTGTCCAGAGTAGGAGCAAATCCCCATAGAAAACCTATCCTGCTCCGGACAGTTCCTAAAATGGACAGAGGTGTCAGCAGAGAGCACTGTGGTCAGACAGAAAAGAAATACAAAAAGAAAATAACTTCCTGTGGAGCAAATAGAAGCTGATAAGTACTAGAAGGATTAAGATTTTTAAATAGAAGTAATTTTCAAATCTCAATATAGAAATATAGGGAGAGCACACTTGGAAAACTATATCACCTAATGATGTGTACAGCAAGGTCCTTGTCGACCTCCAATGAGAGTCTCCTGCGGGGTGCACGTACACAGATATAAGGCATCAAACACAATAATCAAAGAAAACGTAGGTGCACTCACCGCAGAGCTGAGACTGTCACGTCCAGATGTCCGGTGTCGGGTAGCCGGGTCACGGCATAGGCGCCTATGCCGTGACCCGGCTACCCGACACCGGACATCTAGACACGACAGTCTCAGCTCTGCGGGGATTGCACCTATGTTTTCTTTGATTATTGTAATTTACAAATCTGTTTAACTTTCTGGCACCAGTTGATTTAAAAAAAAAAGTTAAATAAAAAGCTTTCCAGGGGAGTACCCCTTTAAGATCACTCTCTTAAAGGGAATGCTCCAAATCTCAGCTTATTTGAGTGGCATAGGCCATATTCGAATTTGCGATATTTCGCAAATACATGGACGAATATTCGTCATATATTCGCTAAATTTGCATATTCGTAATATTTTCGTTTTATTTTCGCATATGCGAAAATTCGTGTATGCCAAAATTAGCATATGCGAAAATTAGCATATACAAAAATTAGCATGAGCGGCAATTTGCATATGCAAAAATATGCGTATGCAAATTTTCGCATATACCAAAATTTGCACGCCAGTCTCACACAGTGGTATTAGAGCCTTCTTTACACCACACAAGCTGGAAGCAGAGAGGGATGATCACTGTGATGTGTACTGTGAAAAAACAAAAACGAATATTCGTAATTACGAATATATAGTGCTATATTCGCGAATATTAGCGAATTTGGGAATAGGCGATATTCGCGAATAAAATTTGCATTGCGAATATTCGCGAGCAACACTACTTATTACCCGTATGAATCATTTAGATAGATTCACTGGAAAACTTCAGATGGAACTGTACATGTGCAGGGGGACCTTGTGGGCGCTGCAGTATTTTAGTCTTTCACTGTAACTTAGGGCAGGAAAAAGTGCAACCATTCTCTCACCTAGCACTTTCCCTGCCTACTTGCATGTCCACCCTAAATAGCGAACCGGTTGACAGTTCCTGCGCTGGTATAACGTGCAGCGGCGTCACAATAATGGAAATGGCATAGCCAACTAGCCAGGACAAAATCCAAGATGACCGAAAAGGTACCAAAGTGTATGACAGGGAGAAAAGGGATGGAAAGGCAAAGTCAGAAAACACAAGATACAAGAATCAGAAGCAAAGATAAAACCGATGTTGAGAGACTTAACCTCTTAAGGACGCAGGGCGTATGGATACGCCCTGCATCCCGAGTCCTTAAGGACGCAGGGCGTATCCATACGCCCGTGGGAATTCCGGTCCCCACCGCTAGCCGGTTGGGGACCGGAGCCGGATGCCTGCTGAAATCGTTCAGCAGGCATATCGCCCAGGGGGGTCATTATGCCCCCCCATGTCGGCGATCGCCGCAGATCGCTGGACAATTCAGTCCAGCGATCTGCGGCGATTCCGGGTCAATCGGGTCTCCAGTGACCCGGAATAACTGGCTGTTCGGGGCCGTCTCTGACGGCCCCGAACAGCCAGAGCCTGCAGGGGTGAGGTGGCACTGGTGCCACCTCACGATCGCCCTGATTCGTCGGCCGGATTACCGGCCGACCAATCAGGGCGCCTGCTGCGGGTGTCACTCCCGCACCCGATCCGCCCCTCTTCCGGAGGGCGTGAGCGGGTGCGGGAAGACGACCCATAGTGCTGGGGACCCCGATCCCCGGCGTCCATGTTGGGATCGGGGCCCCAGGAGCGACGGCGGCGGCGAGAGACAGTCCTGCGATGGAGCAGCAGCAGGAGGTGAGTTACAGCCTCCTGCTGTTGCTTAGCAACAGCTCCCAGCATGCAAAAAGGGCATGCTGGGAGCTGTAGTTATGCAACAGCAGGAGGCAGACCACCACAACTCCCAGCATTCCCTTATGGGCATGCTGGGACTTATGGTTTTGCAACATTTTTTCTATGGAAAAGTGTACCTTCAGCTGTTGTATAACTACAACTCCCAGCTTGCACAAACAGCTAAAGTGCATGCTGGGAGTTGTAGTGGTGCATCTGCTGGTTGCATAACTACAACTCCCAGCATGCCCGTTGGCTGTCGGTGACTGCTGAGAGTTGTAGTGTAGTTTTGCAACAGCTGAAGGCACACTGGTTGTGAAACTTAGTTTTTTTTTTACCTAACTCATTGTTTCACGACCGGTGTGCCTCCAGCTGTTGCAAACTACAACTCCCAGCAGTCACCTTACACCATGCACCGTACATGCTGGGAGTTGTAGTTTTGCAACAGCTGGAGGCACACTGGTTTTGAAACACTGAGTAAGGTCACAAACTCCGTGATACATAACCAGTGTGCCTACAGCTGTTTCAAAACTAAAACTCTCAGCATGTACAGTCTCTCAGCGCATGCTGGGAGTTGTAGTTTTGCAACAGCTGGATGTCCCCCCCCCCAATGTGAATGTACAGGGTACACTCACATGGGCGGAGGCTTACAGTAGGTATCGGGCTGCAAGTTTGAGCTGCAGCAAATTTTCTGCAACAGCTCAAACTGCCAGCGAGAAACTACTGTGAACCCCCGCCCGTGCGACTGTACCCTAAAAACACTACACTACACTACACTAACACAAAATAAAATAAAATAAAAAGTAAAAAACACTACATATACACATACCCCTACACAGCCCCCCTCCCCTCCCCAATAAAAATGAAAAACGTCTGGTACACCACGGTTTCCAAAACGGAGCCTCCAGCTGTTGCAAAACAACAACTCCCAGTATTGTCGGACAGCCGTTGACTGTCCAGGCATGCTGGGAGTTTTGCAACAGCTGGAGGCACCCTGTTTGGGAATCACTGGCGTAGAATACCCCTATGTCCACCCCTATGCAATCCCTAATTTAGGCCTCAAATGCGCATGGCGCTCTCACTTTGGAGCCCTGTCGTATTTCAAGGCAACAGTTAAGGGTCACATATGGGGTATCGCCGTACTCGGGAGAAATTGGGCTTCAAATTTTGGGGGGTATTTTCTGCTTTAACCCTTTGTATAAATGTAAATTTTTTGGGAAACCAAGCATTTTAGGTAAATTTTTTTATTTTTTTTTTACATATGCAAAAGTCGTGAAACACCTGTAGGGTATTAAGGTTCACTTAACCCCTTGTTACATTCCCCGAGGGCTCTAGATTCCAAAATGGTATGCCATGTGGGTTTTTTTTGCGGTCCTGGCACCATAGGGGCTTCTTAAATGCGGCATGCCCCCAGAGCAAAATTTGCTTTCAAAAAGCCAAATGTGACTCCTTCTCTTCTGAGACCTGTAGTGCGCCAAAAGAGCACTTTTCACCCTCATATGGGGTGTTTTCTGAATCGGGAGAAATTGGGCTTCAAATTTTGGGGGGTATTTTCTGCTTTAACTCTTTGTATAAATGTAAATTTTTTGGGAAACCAAGCATTTTAGGTAAATTTTTTTATTTTTTTTTACATATGCAAAAGTCGTGAAACACCTGTAGGGTATTAAGGTTCACTTTACCCCTTGTTACGTTCCCCGAGGGGTCTAGTTTCCAAAATGGTATGCCATGTGTTTTTTTTTGCTGTCCTGGCACCATAGGGGCTTCCTAAATGCGGCATGCCCCCAGAGCAAAATTTCCTTCAAAAAAGCCAAATGTGACTCCTTCTCTTCTGAGACCTGTAGTGCGCCAGCAGAGCACTTTTCACCCCCATATGGGGTGTTTTCTGAATCGGGAGAAATTGGGCTTCAAATTTTGGGGGGTATTTTCTGCTATTACCCTTTTTAAAAATGTAAAACTTTAGGGAAACCAAGCATTTTAGGTAAAAAAAAATATATATTTTTTTTACATATGCAAAAGTCGTGAATCACCTGTGGGGTATTAAGGTTCACATTACCCCTTGTTACGTTCCCCGAGGGGTCTAGTTTCCAAAATGGTATGCCATGTGTTTTTTTTTGCTGTTCTGGCACCATAGGGGCTTCCTAAAGGTGACATGCCCCCCAAAAACCATTTGACGCTCCTTCCCTTCTGAGCCCTCCACTGCGCCCGCCGAACAATTAACATAGACATATGAGGTATGTGCTTACTCGAGAGAAATTGGGTTTCAAATACAAGTAAAAATTTTCTCCTTTTTACCCCTTGCAAAAATTCAAAAATTGGGTCTACAAGAACATGCGAGTGTAAAAAATGAAGATTGTGAATTTTCTCCTTCACTTTGCTGCTATTCCTGTGAAACCCGTAAAGGGTTAAAACGCTTACTGAATGTCATTTTGAATACTTTCGGGGGTGCAGTTTTTATAATGGGGTCATTTATGGGGTATTTTTAATATGAAGACCCTTCAAATCCACTTCAAACCTGAACTGGTCCCTGAAAAAAAGCGAGTTTCAAAATTTTGTGAAAAATTGGAAAATTGCTGCGGAACTTTGAAGCCCTCTGGTGTCTTCCAAAAGTAAAAACTCATCAATTTTATGATGCAAATATAAAGTAGACATATTGTATATGTGAATAAAAAAAAAATTAGTTGGAATATCCATTTTTCTTACAAGCAGAGAGCTTCAAAGTTAGAAAAATGCAAAATTTTCAAATTTTTCATCAAATTTTGGGATTTTTCACCAAGAAAGGGTGTAAGTTACCAAAAAATTTTACCACTACGTTAAAGTAGAATATGTCACGAAAAAACAATCTCGGAATCAGAATGATAACTAAAAGCATTCCAGAGTTATTAATGTTTAAAGTGACAGTGGTCAGATTTGCAAAAAATGGCCGAGTCCTTAAGGTGAAAAAGGGCTCAGTCCTTAAGGGGTTAAAGGGGTACTCAGCTGGGACCTTTTTTTTTTTTTTTTTTTTTTTTATATATCAACTGGTGCCAGAAAGTTAAATAGATTTGTAAATTAGAGAAAAAAGTAGAAAAAACGCCAGCCGTGAATAAAATCTTCCAAGCTTTATTCACAAATCCTCTTTAAAAAACCTTCACGGTGGCAGAAAGACATGGACATATACAAAAAATAGAAATATTGCACATAGAAAAACGGTCCCAGACAATGGCAATTAGCCGTGCACACCCCAGGTGAGCTGAGATTTTTCTTTTTTTGATTTAGATTTGTAAATGACTTCTATTTAAAAATCATAATCCTTCTAGTATTTATTAGCTGCTAAATGCTCCGGAGGAAGTTCTTTTCTTTTTTAATTTTCTTTTCTGTCTGACCACAGTGCTCTCTGCTGACACCCCAGAGTAGGAGAAAATCCCCACAGCAAACCTCTCCTGCTCTGGACAGTTCCTAAAATGGACAAAGGTGTCAGCAGAGAGCACTGTGGTCAGACAGAAAGGAAATTCAAAAAGAAAAGAACTTCCTCTGGAGCATACAGCAGCTGATAAGTCCTGGAAGGATTAAGATTTTTAAATAGAAGTAATTTGCAAATCTGTTAAACTTTCTGGCACCAGTTGATTTAAAAAAAAAATGTTTTCCAGCAGAGTACCCCTTTAACACAATAAACTACTGAGTAGCAGAGCAAGGTGTATATATGCACCAGGGATGAGCGAGGACACAGAAAACAAATAACACAGGATTCAGGTACAACCCGCTGATAGGCTCAGGCGTTGCCTCAGCAACCATCGGTGAATAATCGCACCAACTTTTGTAAACTTGGCCTTGTAGATGGTCTTGTAGCCCATTTTAGCCTTGCGTAGGTCTACAATCCTGTCCATGACAGTCTTGGCCAGCTGGTCTTGGCCATGGGGGAGAGTTTGGAATCTGATTGATTGATTGATTGATTGTTTTTGTGGACAGGTGTCTTATACACTGCTCAAAAAATAAAGGGAACACTTAAACAACACAATGTAACTCCAAGTCACTGACACTTCTGTGAAATCCCACTGTCCACTCAGGAAGATCACTGACTGACAATCAATTTCACATGCTGTTGTGCAATAAAGGAGTGGTTCTGCAGGTGGTGACCACAGACCACTTCACAGTTCCTATGCATCCTGGCTGATGTTTTGGTCACTTTTGAATGCTGGCGGTGCTTTCACTCTAGTGGTAGCATGAGATGGAATCTACAACCCACACAAGTGGCTCAGGTAGTGCAGCTCATCCAGGATGGCACATCAATGCGAGCTGTGGCAAGAAGGTTTGTTGTGTCTGTCAACGTAGTGTCCAGAGCATGAAGGTGCTGCAGGTCAGTACATCAGGAGATGTGGAGGACACTGTAGGGGGGGCAACAACCCAGCAGCAGGACCGCTACCTCTGCCTTTGTGCAAGGAGGAGCAGGAGGAGCACTGCCAGAGCCCTGCAAAATGACCTCCAGCAGACCACAAATGTGCATGTGTCCACTCAAACGGTCATAAACAGACTCCATGAGGGTGGTATGAGGGCCCGACGTCCACAGGTGGGGGTTGTGCTTACAGCCCAACACCGTGCAGGACGTTTGCATTTGACAGAGATCACCAAGATTGGCAAATTTGCCACTGGCGCCCTGTGCTCTTCACAGATGAAAGCAGGTTCACACTGAGCACATGTGACAGACTTGACAGAGTCTGGAGATGCCGGGGAGAACGTACTGCTGCCTGCAACATCCTCCAGCATAACCGGTTTTGTGATGGGTCAGTAATGGTGTGGGGTGGCATTTCTTTGGGGGGCCGCACAGCCCTCCATGTGCTTGCCAGAGGTAGCCTGACTGTTATTAGGTACCGAGATGAGATCCTTAGACCCCTTGTGAGACCATATGCTGGTGCGGTTGGCCCTGGGTTCCTCCTAATACAAATCAAAGCTAGACCTCATGTGGGTGAGTGTGTCAGCAGTTCCTATAAAAGGAAGGCATTGATGCTATGCACTGGCCGCCCGTTCCCCAGACCTGAATTCGATTGAGCACATCTGGGACGTCTCGCTCCATCCACCACAGACTGTCCAGGAGTTGGCGGATACTTTAGTCCAGGTCTGGGAGAACATCCCTCAGTAGACCATCCTCCACCTCATCAGGAGAATGCCCAGGCGTTGTAGGGAGGTCATACGGGCACGTGGAGGCCACACACACTACTGAGCCTCATTGTGACTTGTTTTAAGGACATTACATAAAGTTGGATCAGCCTGTAGTGGGGTTTTCCACTGTGATTTTGAGTGTGACTCCATATCCAGACCTCCATGGGTTCATACATTTGATTTCCATTGATAATTTTTGTGTGATTTTGTTGTCAGCGCATTCAACTATGTAAAGACGAAAGTATTTCATACGATTAGTTCATTCATTCAGATCTAGGATGTGTTATCTTAGTGTTCCCTTTAGTTTTTTGAGCAGTGTATAAAGGTCCATCAAAAAAGATATTTCAGAGGCACTCAAAAAGTCTTCTGTGTGTAATGGCATCTGGAACGTAATCCAGTATCTGTGATGTTTGGTAACCGCCAATCAGGAGAAAAGTTTCTTGAAATTCCCGGTGAGTGCCCCCCAAATACCTTTTTTGATGGACCATTGTTATACTGCTGTACGTTATGGGATTTGTGCAGTGTGTGGATTCTATTATTTGTTGGTAACTGTGCCGACTGTTACCGTTACAAGATGGGATTAGTAGTGTTCCCTTTAACTCCTTAACGACCACGGATGTAAATGTACGTCCTGGTTTGGCGGGACTTCCTGCACCAGAACGTACATTTACGTCCTGTGTATGACCACGAGCATCAGAATGTCCGCCATTAACCCCTCCGATGCCGAGATCAAGACAGATAATGGCATCTGCTGCATTGCGGCACTTTGATTGGATGATCGGATCGCCCGCAGCACTGCCGCGGGGATCCGATCATCCAGCATGACAGCCGGAGGTCCCCTTACCTAGCTCCGGCCGTCTCCCGGGGTCTTCTGTTCTGGTCTGCGATCGAGCAGACCTGAGCAGAAGATCACCGATAATACTGAGCAGTGCTGTGTCCTATACATAGCACTGCACAGTATTAGCAATAAAACGATTGCTATAGATAGTCCCCTATGGGGACATAAAAAGCGTAAAAAAAAAAGTTGAAAAATGTAAAAAGAAAAAGTAAAAAAAAAGAAAAATCCCCTCCCCCCAAAAAATGAAAATTGGCAGTTTTTCCCATTTTACCCCCAAAAAGCGTAAGAATTTTTTTAAATAAACATATTTGGTATCGCCGCGTGTGAAACTGTCCGAACTATCAAAATATAATTTTAATGATCCCGTATGGTGAATGGCATAAACGTAAAAAATTCAAAAAGTCCAAAAATGCTGCTTTTTGGTCACATTTTATTCAAAAAAAATTAATAAAAAATGATCAAAAAGTTTTATATATGTAAATGTGGTATCTAAAAAAAAGTACAGATGACGGCGCAAAACATGAGCCCTCATACCGCCCTATATACGGAAAAATGAAAAAGTTATAGGTGGTCAAAATAGGGCGATTTTAGATTGCTGATTTTGTACAAAAAGTTTTAGATTTTTTTTTAAGCGGCACAAAAATATAAAAGTATCTAGCCATGGGTATCACTTTAATTGTATTGACCCACAGAATAAAGAACACATGTCATTTTTACCATAAAGTGTATAGTATGAAAACAAAACCCTCCAAAATGTGCAAAATTTTGGTTTTCATTTAAATTTCCTCTCTAAAAAATTTTTTTTTTGGGTTCGCAATACATTTTATGGTAAAATGAGAGTTTTCATTACAAATCGCAATTGTTCATGCAAAAAACAATCCCTTATATGGGTCTGTAGATGGAAAAATAAAAGAGATATCGATTTTAGAAGGCGAGGAGGAAAAAACGAAAACGCTAAAATTGGTCTGGTCCTTAAGGTGAAAATGGGCTTTGTCATTAAGGGGTTAAGAGAGTGCTCCTAATCTCAGATAGAAACCTGGGAGCCAGAAATCTTGCTGATCAATAGGTAGAGTAAAATTAAAATCACTTCATAACTTATTTGAAATGTGTTTTTCTAGATTTTGTTGAAGTTCTTCTGTCTCTCACTGTTCAAATAAAGCGACCATTAAAATTATAAAATGATAATTTCTTTCTCAGGGGGCAAAAATACGAAATCGGCAGGGGATCAAATTATTTTTTTCCTTCACAGGAAGCACCATGACATAAATTCTGTATTTGGCATTAATTAATTTTTTTACAATGGCCTCCATTCCATCTTACACTATAAGCACAGAAATAAAATGCAAGTGGTCCCTCAACATACGATGGTAATCCGTTCCAAATGGACAATCGTTTGTTGAAACCATCGTATGTTGAGGGATCCGTGCAATGTAAAGTATAGGATAGTGGTCTACAACCTGCGGACCTCCAGATGTTTCAAAACTACAACACCCAGCATGCCCGGACAGCCAACGGCTGTCCGGGCATGCTGGGAGTTGTAGTTTTGCAACATCTGGAGGTCCGCAGGTTGAAGACCACTGTTAGAGGAAGTTGTACTCACATGTCCCCGTCGCTCCGGACCGTCACCGCTCGTCACCGCTGCCCTGGATGTCGCCTTCCATCGCTGTCGCCACGTCCCCGAGGTGTCCCCGACGCTCCGGCAAGGCCTCTGCTTCCCCGGCATCCTCGCTCTCCGTCGCCGCCATCACGTCGCTACGCACGCCGCTCCTATTGGATGACGGGACGGCGTGCGCAGCGACGTGATGACGACAATGGAAAGCGACGACGATGCAGGGGATCCCAAAGAGGACGCGCCGGAGCCCCGAGGACAGGTAAGTGATCATCAGTGGACCACACGGGGCACCGTAAATGGCTATCTGGTGGCAGCTGAAGCAGTCTGCGCTGCCGGATAGCCGTTTATGCGATGGCCCCGACATACAAAAGCATCGTATGTTGATGCTGCCTCTGAGAGACCATCGTATGTTGAAATGATCATATGTCGGGGTCATCGTAGGTCGAGGGGTCACTGTACAAAGCAAATACAAAAAAAATAAAACTACCTGTACATTTTCTTTCACAAATTTCCTTTAATACAAATTGAGCTGTTAACGGAATATGGTTGTAATTAGCAGCTAATTGTTTCCATGCCATAAATCTTGTCTCCAGTGAACGTCTCTCTAGATAAGCCGCCTGCGGGAAATCCTTACCATCTTACTATAAAATCAGAGTAATTAGCCACAGTCATTTTTAATAGGTAATCACTGCCAAATATAGATGTGAAGGAACACCTGGAAGTGTTTTAGTCATTAGGTGATGGCTGAACGTCCCGGGAGGAGTTAAGGACTCGCTAATGCCGCGTCTGTGGAGACAGATTGGTTCTAAGGACGGGATCCAAGTTGATTCGGATTCAACAGTAAAATCCAATACGGAGGTAAACTAGAAAGGATAAAATACCTATTTAACATTCAGTTGACTTAAAGGGGCACTCCGGTTGGAAAAAAAAAATCAGGAAATTCTATAAAATTCCCTTTTTCATGTATCTATAACCCTGTGTCTAGAAGGGGAGAATTAGAGCTTTCCACTAGAAAAAAAAGGTAAAACACTATTCAGCAGAGGTAATTAAGACTTCAAGGGGTACTCCAGTGGGAAAAAAAAAATTCATTGAGATCAACTGGTGCCAGAAAGTTATAGAGATTGGTAAAATAATTCTATGGAAAAATCTTAATCCTTCCAGTACTTCTCAGCTGCTGTATGCTCCAGAGGAAGTTGTGTAGTTCTTTACAGTCTGACCACAGTGCTCTCTGCTGCCACCTCAGTCTGTGTCAGGAACTGTTCAGAGTAGGAGCAAATTCCTATAGCAAACTGAACAGGTTCTGACATGGACAGAGGTGTCAGCAGAGAGCACTGTGGTCAGATTGGAATGAACTACAAAACTTCCTCTGGAGCATACAGTAGCTAGTAAGTACTGGAAGGATTAAGATTTTTATATAGAAGTAACTAGCTGAGTACCTGGCATTGCCCGGTTTTTCCTTCTTAATCCTTGTTGTGGAGGAAAATCCACAGAGGAGGAAACTACTGACTTCATATCCCGTCCTCATATATTGTTGTCATATCCCAACCCCATATCCCACCCTCCTATCCCGACCTCCTATCCCGTCCTCCTATTTCATCCTCCTATCTCGACCTCCTATTCCGACTTCCTATCCCGTCCTCCTATCCTGTCCTCCTATCTCGACCTCCTATCCCGACTTCCTATCCCATCCTCCTATCCCATCCTCATATCTCTACCTCCTATCTCGACCTCCTATCTCATCCTCCTATCCTGACCTCCTATCCCATCCTCCTATCCCGTCCACCTATCTCGACCTCCTATCTCGTCCTCCTATCCCGACCTCTTATCCAGACCTCCTATCCAGTCCTCATATCTCAACCTCCTATCTCTACCTCCTATCTAGACCTCCGATTTCGTCGTCCTATCCCGACCTCCTATCCCATCCTCCTATCCCGTCCACCTATCTCGACCTCCTATCTCGTCCTCCTATCCCGACCTCCTATCCAGACCTCCTATCTCGACATCCTATCCCGACCTCCTATCCCATCCTCATATCCTATCCTCATATCCCGTCCTCCTATCTCAACCTCCTATCTCGACCTCCTATCCCGACCTCCTATCCTGTCCTCATATCTCCACCTCCTATCTTGACCTCCTATCTTGACCTCCTATCCCGACCTCCTATCCCATCCTTATATCCTATCCTCATATCCCGTCCTCCTATCTCGACCTCCTATCTTGACCTCCTATCTCGACCTCCTATCACGACCTCCTATCCCGACCTCCTATCCCGTCCTCCTATCTCGACCTCCTATCCCGACCTCCTATCTCGTTCTCCTATCCCAACCTCCTATCCAGTCCTCATATCTCAACCTCCTATCTCGACCTCCTATCTCGACATCCTATCCCGACCTCCTATCCCATCCTCATATCCTATCCTCATATCCCGTCCTCCTATCTCAACCTCCTATCTCGACCTCCTATCCCGACCTCCTATCCCATCCTTATATCCCATCCTCATATACTGTCCTCCTATCTCGACCTCCTATCTCGACCTCCTATCTCGACCTCCTATCACGACCTCCTATCCCGACCTCATATCCTGTCCTCATATCCCGACCTTCTATCTCAACCTCCTATTGCGACCTCCTATCCCGACCTCCTATCCCGACCTCCCATCCCGTCCTCATATCCCGACCCGTAATATGTGTACCAGGTATAGAAATATCTCCAGCTGTATGGAAGTTATGTGGTAACACATTTCCCATAGACTTGTATGGGACTTTAAACAAAAACCCTGACCCTCACAAATGGGGGTGAGTAAGGGTTAAATCCCCTATCCTATGTTTGTTGTTGACATATAAGTAAAATGTGACCAAGTTTCATGTTAATATCTTTAGTCGTTTGGACGCGATGCTGGAACATACACACATTGGGCCTCATTTACTAAGCTGAAACCGACCGTTTTTTGTCTGGTTATTTTGGCGCAGAGTGTCTGAGCCAGTCTGTGACAGTGTGCGCCTGAAAAATCAAACGCGACATTGCACTGTGAAAATTCGAAAAGGGGGCGTGGTCGGTCCGAAAAGGGGCGTGGTTTCACAACCCAACCGATTTACTATTGAATTCACAGAAAATCTTGTGGGTAAATGGCTGGAAATATCGACCTAGAAAAAGCTGCTCAGAAAATGTTCCCGACTTTTCCCAATAGTAAATAGAGAAGAATCCTGCATGTCTGAAACAACTTTTCCCACTAGTAAAAACCCGAAACTCTTAGTAAATTAGGCCCATTGAGTTTTATATATAAATATTTAAAATCTGTATAACTTTCTGGCACCAGTTGATTTGTTTTCCACCAGAGTTCCCCTTTAAAGGTTTTTGGAGTATGGTGTGCAACATACATGAAAGGGGTACTCCTGCGCTAAGACATCTTATCCCCTATCCAAAGGATAGGGGATAAGATGCCTGATCGCAGGGGTCGTGCCGCTGGGGACCCCCGTGATTTTCCACGCCGCACCCTGTTATAATCAGCCCCCGGAGCGTGCTCGCTCCGGGTCTGATTACTGGCGATCACGGGGACGGAGCATAGTGATGTCACGGCTCCGCCCCGTGTGACGTCACTCTCCGCCCCCTCAATGCAAGCCTCCATAGGCTTGCATTGAGGGGGCGGAGCGTGATGTCACACGGGGCGGAGCCGTGACGTCACTATGCTCCATACCCATGATCGCCAGTAATCAGACCTGGAGCGAGCACGCTCCGGGGGCTGATTCTAATGGGGTTCGGCTTGGAAGATCACGGGGGTCCCCAGCGGCATGATGCCCACGATCAGGAATCTTATCCCCTATCCTTTAGCGCCGCAGTACCCCTTTAAGTTCTGCATATTGAATACCCTTGTTTCTGGGGTCTGATCTTACCCTCCTGTTCCTGGGAGTGCTCATTCTCTTGTCCCCCGTTTGTTTGCACTTCTTAAGTAGCTTTTGTTGTAATCCTTTATGTACAAAGACCTTTAATGATAATCGCTATTATGCTTTGTACTATTGTACTCTGCAGTGCCATTTCCTTGTTATCATTGATTTGTATTGTCTATTGCCTTTTGTCTATTAAAATAATTATATGTGTGTATATATATATATATATATATATATATATATATATATATATATTATTTATTTATATATATATATATATATATATATATATATATATATATACAGCAACAGAAGAATGCAGCAGCACACTGCCAGCACAGGGATATAGGTGAAACATGAACATGCAGTTAAAACATGGAGAGCTATACATCTATGGTGTAATAGATGCAAATGTGAAACTATGAGATAGTGAGGCACTTAGCTCGCAAATTTGTCTCCGCCGGCAGTCAAATAGCTTGGACCGTCCCACCGCGATAAGGTGGCCTCATTGGGACGGACCCTACACTGTGAATATGCCTCTGTGTGAACAGTTCAGTAAGCATGGCAGGATCTGGAACATCCAAGACACCTTATATACACCTGATAGAGGTGGGAGGGGTGCAAGAGCCAACATGGAGGTAGCCCCTCCCCCGTATGTGTAATACCGACAAAGAATAAGTCAGCCAGCACTTTAGTTGATACCAAACTATTATATGGACCTGGCCTACAGGTGCACGCTACTAGGCTAGATATACAGCAACAGAAGAATGCAGCAGCACACTGCCAGCACAAGGATATAGATGAAACATGAATATGCAGATAAAACATGGAGAGCTATACAGCTATGGTGTAATAGATGCAAATGTGAAACTATGAAATAGTGCGGCACTTAGCTCGCAAATTTGTCTCCGCCGGCGGTCAAATAGCTTGGACCGTCCCACCGCGATAAGGTGGCCTCATTGGGACGGACCCTACACTGTGAATATGCCTCTGTGTGAACAGTTATATATTATATATATATATATATATATATATATATATATATTTTTTTTTATTTTTTTTTATTATTATAATTTTTTTTTATGTCAAAAAGAATGACGATTTTAGCTCCAAAAATTTCTGCAAGGAGATTTTGCTTGTCATGTTCCCCAGTGCACACTATAAGGCTATGTTCACACCTATCAGTTGAAGGTGGTGTCTACCATGATACCATGAGACATTTTCGACACTTGTTTTTTTGTTATAGAAAGAAACTATGACACACACCATGTATAGGGCTCTTTAACCCTTTCCTGACTCATGATGTACATGTAAGATGCGGGCTTGGGAGTCAGGTCCACTCTGTAACCAGCAGATTCACACAGCTATCAGCAGCAGACATCTGCCGGTAATGACGGACATCAGCCACAATCAATTAGCAATCACAGCATTTAAAATATTAATGTGGGTCATTCTTGTTGTCTAATTGCCCCATTGGCCCGCACAAAGTAATTGCTTTGCCCCTAGCCTTGTGTGTTGTACTTCTGTTCAGTCTTGTGTGATCCAGAACCTGTGTATCCTGATCTGTATAGTGTTCGGACTTAAGTTACCTGTTCACTCACTTTCATCCCTTGTAAACCTGCCGCCATATCTTTCTTGAATCCTGTTTGACATTACTCTTATACCTGCCGAATTCCTTTGGTCCTGAACCTGTTAGTGCTCTATTTACCTCACGTTATATCCTACTGATATCTGCTTGTTACCATATGCATACCTACCATTATATATTTCCTTGGTTCTCTGTTTGTATGTTCTTGCCTGTGTCCCTGACTTCTATACAGTTCTGTTTATTATTTTGAGTTTTTTAAGCCCCTGCACCATATGTAGCCCAGGGGCCACCGCCCAGTTCTGGATCCGCTATCTAGGGCAGATACGCAAGTAGCCAGCAGAAGTGTCTCTGGGTGAACTCCGGGCCGCACTATTCCCTGTGCTACGTGACACAAATACAAAAAAATTATGGATTAATCAAGTAATTTTTCATTCTGGGAATGTACAGGTTAACCACAAATATTTCCTTCGTTCTTCGACATAACAATTTTTCGAATTTTCATGGGGTTTACTGTATAGATGTGGGATGACAGCTGAACATTAGTAAAGGTTGTCCCTCCAAGGTGACATTACCTGTGGGAAGCCGTCCTTTCCTATGTTGTGATAATGGCATTAAGTGCAGGTTTAATTGCTAAACAATGACGAATAATCACAGAAAAGAGCAAAAGAAAATAAAAAAAAAATTAAAAAGAAAGAAATGGCTGCAGCCACCAGCCGCCTGGGAACAATGTCTTTTAATGGCCTTAGTGGATGCAATTTCTAATTCTTTCACAAATGTCAATGCTATTCCTGGCGAGAAACAAAAGGCTTGATAATTATCCACAAACTTGGAGGTGACAAAAGATGATGTATGTAACAACAGTGAGGAAAAAGATTTCCGAGACAGGCCCAGCGTGAGCCACATTTGTGGTGTGTAATAACTGGCAGACTCCGCGCTTCCCATGTGCCCGGATTACTTCCTGCTAATTTGGCACAGCTGTTAATTTCATTGGTGCTATATAAAGCGATGAGGGATCCAGAGAAATCATTTAAGAGGAAAATATGAGAAACATGTTGAGACAACGTAGCCAGATACAAGATAGTTAGAGGGATCTGCAGGAAGGGTCTCCGTGCTGCCTAAGGTACCGATGTGGTGAACGTATTAAAGAGGTGTTCCGGCGTTCTGAACATTTTGTTCAGAATGCTCGGAATCGGAGGCCGTGATCGTGATGTCACGGATACACCCCCTCTATT
Source organism: Hyla sarda (assembly GCF_029499605.1). Lineage (NCBI taxonomy): Eukaryota > Metazoa > Chordata > Amphibia > Anura > Hylidae > Hyla > Hyla sarda. The sequence continues at coordinate 368,264,384 of NC_079193.1, read as the reverse complement.
CATGTCCATGGGAGGGGGCATGTCTGCTGAAATGCCCCCTCCCATAGACTTGAATGGAGGGGGCGTGGTCGTGACATCACGGCCACTGCTGCAGGAACCTGGCTTTGTTTAGGATGCCAGGTGCTGCGGTGGGCCCCAGCAGTGGGACCACCGCGATCAGACATCTTATCCTCTATCCTTTGAATAGGGGATAAGATGTCTAGCAGTGGAGTAACTTTTTAAGTCATTTATCTGCTAAACCGGGGCACCAGGATTTGTCGGGGTGGCAGGTGACGAATCAGCAATGTGAAATTCAGAGGCTGGAGATAAAGGATACGGATAGATCTCACCTCTACAGTGTTCAGATGGGAATCCACAAGAGGACACGACTATGAGGGACAAAGGTGGCTCTAAACTTTTTGAGCCCTTAAACGAAAGTAGATTATGAGGCCCCTAACCCCCCCCCCTTTAAGTAATAATAGCAGTCCCCTTATTAACCACTTAGGTAATAACAGCAGTCCCCTTAGTGGAGGCCCCCACTGTCAGAAAAAAAAAAATACACTAACCAGGCTCCCCCGTAGCGCATAGCTCTCTTCTGCTCTTCCCTCCTCCGGTCTGTGCTATGGTGCACACCCCGGAGCGCAGAAGAAGAGACACTCTTACCTCTTGCGGCTGTCTGAATATCGCACACAAACACAAGAGTGATTGACAGGGCGGGGGAGCCAATGGCTCTTCTGTCTGTCAATCTGCTGAGTGACGCAATTAACTATAGGTAGATCTATAAGACGTGTTTATAGTTAAATGAGTCCCGGATCAAGCTCTGTAGAGTGGCGATGTGTACAATGTATATAGAGATGAACAAATCGAGTCGGACAAAGTCGAATTCGTTCGGAATTTCATGAAAAATTTGATTCGGATCGAATGCGAACTTAGAATTGATTCGAAATAACAAATTTCTTCATTAGCGACACCCTCTGGGATCGTCCTGTATAATGTATAGATGCGAGCGGCTTTCTCCTGCGCTCGCATCTCTGCAATAAATAGGATGATCGTAGCGGGTGTCAGGAGTGACACCTGCTGTGATCTGTTCTTAACTGCAGGTACTACTGATCCCAACGTGGAGCACACTTTTAAAAAGGAGCACATTATAAAAAAGAGCACATTTAAAAAAAAAAATTGCTCATCTCTAAATGCACGCATTGCCACTCACTCAGGGGTCAAGTTAGGTGACCGAGAGGCCCCCTGAGGCCTTACTCGCCTAATGGAAGAGCTGCCTCTGACGAAGGTCCTCTCCCCACCAATATAGAACATGTACATGTCCACTTACTGTAGTAGCCGCATTAATAGACAGATCGCAGCAGCTGTCACTTCTGACACCTGTTGCGAATTGTCTATTAATGCAGTTACTACAGCTCCCAGAATGGAGAAGAATGTGCCCCATGTTGGGAGCAGTAGTACCTGCAGGTAAGGAAAGATCACAGCGGGTGTCACTCCTGACACCCGCTGCATTCATCCTGTATAATGTATAGATACGGGCGCTCTTCTCTGGTCCCACTGTAGTATGAGTATATGCAGTATATATACCTATTATTCATATTTTCTGCAGAGAGCTGTGATTTGCTGGAACCATCTGGCCACTCACAGCTCTCTGTGGGAAATATGAATAAGATATATATATATATATATATATATATATATATATATATATATATATATACGGCATATACTCATATTACAGTGGGACCAGAGAAGAGCGGTCGGCCGCCTGCATCTATACATTATCTGCATCATTATCCGCATCTATGCATTGTGATCTTTCCTTACTTGCAGGTACTACTGCTCTAAACATGAAGCACACTATGCTCCATGCTAGGAGCTGTAGTAACTGCAATAATAGATGCAACAGGTGTCAGAAGTGACACCCACTGTGATCTGTCTATTGGGAGCAGTAGTACCTGCAGTTGAGGACAGATCACAGCGGGTGTCACTCCTGACTACCGATGCAATCGTTCTATCTATTGTAGATATAAAAGAAAGCCGCCCGCATCTATACATTATACTGGATGATTGAAGCGGGTGTCAGGAGTGACACCCGGGGAGATTGGTCTATTAGCACAGGTACAACTACTCCCATCATGGAACAGTCTGTTCCATGCTGGGAGAAGTAGTACTGCCTAAAATTTAAAAATTAGAAAAAAAGGGAAACACACACACACACACCTTATTAAAAACATTATTAAAATACATTAGTAATAAAAATTTGCTGCCGCAAATTTATTCGGATCGAATCAAATTTTTTGTAAAAATCCGGTGACTTAGCTGAATCAAATTTTAAAAAAATGTGGTCATCTCTAAATGCACGCATTGCCCCCCACTCAGGGGGTAAGTTAGGTGGCCGAGAGGCCCCCTAAGGCACGACTCCTTAGGTGGCTGCCTTACTCGACTAATGGAAGAGCTGCCTCTGATCAGGGTCCTCTCCCCACCAATTTAGAACATGTACATGTCCACTTTAACTTACATCTGTTATCATCATTCTACACACGTGACATCTTATCAGTAAGATCTAAAAGATTATCTGTGATCATCCCATAAGAAATAATGCTTAGTGATTGGCTCCAAAGTTCCATCCAGTAGGATTATCTTCTGTTGGCTCCTTAAAGCCTGCAGGATTTGGGACCACTGTTTAACCAAGAAATCCTGATGTCCCGGTCTTCTGCTGTGAGGCCATGGCCACTTTAAATCCCCGGAGGCTGGCACAGAGGAGGATAACCATATACGAGGGCACAGAGGGGCCTATAACTCTATATTGGGGGCACAGAGGGACCTATAACTATATATGGGGGCACAGGGGGGGCCCATAGCTATATATGGGGGCACATATAACTACATAGACCTTGAGCTGTGTAAGACCACTGGGACCCCCACATGATCTCTGTGCAGACACACGGAGGGGGCGTGATATCACGAGGGGGCATGGCATGACGTTACGGCCACAGCTGCCAAAACCCAGCATTCTGAACATAATGTTCAGAACTCTAGCCGTCTGCACAGAGAATGCGAGGGGTCCCAGTGGCCGGACCCCCGTAATCTGAAATCTTATCCCTCATCCTTTGTATAAGGGATAAGATGTCTAGCAACCCAATGTTGAGTACCCCTTTACGGCCTGTGACACCCCATTAGGATGATTCCACAAGACTATGAAGTTAAAGGGGTGCTCCGGTGAAAACCTTTTTTCTTTTAAATCAACTGGCGGCAGAAAGTTAAACATATTTGTAAATTACTCCTATTAAAAAATCTTAATCCTTCCAGTACTTATTAGCTGCTGAATGCTACAGAGGAAATTCCTTTCTTTTTGGAACACTGATGACATCACGAGCACAGTGCTCTCTGCTGACATCTCTGTCCATTTTAGCAACCATGCATAGCTGATGCATAACTGATGCATAGCTGATGTGTGCTAGGGGCAGCATGGTGGCTCAGTGGTTAGCACTGCTGCCTTGCAGTGCTGGGGACTTGGGTTCAAATCCCATTAAGGACAACAATAAATAAAGCATTATTATAATAACATCAGCAGGAAGAACTGTGCTCATGATGTCATCAGAGAGCATTCCAAAAAGAAAAGTATTCAGCAGCTAATTAGTACAGGAAGGATTAAGATTTTTTAATAGAAGTAATTTACAAATATTTCTCTGGATCGTGCTTCAATAATAATAATATGAACAATTTATTAAAATAAGATAAATAGACTATGATTAGTTACTTCTCACAGGGCCCATGTGAGAAGAACATATACAATAAAAACAACCTTTCAATAATATTGTGCATAAAATGAAATATGAATAACAAGGATTAAGACAATATTACTGGCATTATGAAAATATCACTGGCATAGATTTAGTTTCTAATGTGCAGCTGGTGTTCGTCCGCTGGTATGCAGGCACCGACTGTACAAAACAAGCGAAATGTAGCTGAAGGTGCCTGAGTGATCGTTTCCCTCTGTAAATGTTCAGAATATAATGTATCCTTATAATAATTAGACAATCTGCAACAGTTTCAAATAAATGTTACCGATCCTTATAGTGGCAACCTGGGTAAGAGGCGTTGTTACCGCAGTGTCTAGATGGTGTCGGTACACTGGGTCCTCTGTGCAACGTTCCAGGTGGTAACGGTGCGATCCAGCAAGGTCCTGGTAGAAGCGGTGGCGATTACTTGTGGCTAATGGCGCTGGCAGGCGCCGATGGTCACAGATCGCCGGGAGGACGCTGGCAGGTGCCGATAGTCACAGAACGCCGGGAGGACGCTGGCGCTGGCAGGCGCTGGAGATGGTAAGTCCTCACTGCTGACTGGATGGAGACGGGGACCGTGCGCTGGATACGAGAAGCTCACCTCGTGTTGCCGGCGTGTGACGTCAGCTACTGCTGGAGCCGGGTTCGTTGCACTAGAACTATTTTGCAATGTTTGGACCGGACAAATACCGGACTGGATGCCCTTATGGTTTTAGCAGTTCATAAGAGGTAAACCAGCCGTGGTTAATAGGCACAATTCATAAATAAATTGCATATATGCCAGTGGTCATGCACAAAAGGCTAGACGCGTTTCAGGGTTATTTAATGTAACCCTTTCCTCAGTAGTCATATGATTGTCATAAACTATTCCCTTTTTATAGGAGCACAAATCCCGCCCGTTAACTCATTCCTGGATATTAATAAAAACAGTGAATGGAATTAACGGATAGGTTCCCTAGAGAGCAATGTTAAATAAAACAGAGGTGGATATGAGAAATACTGTGTGAATACTGTTGAAGGTGTGAAGATGCGTTTTTGCAGACAAAATGATTTTATAATATTAAAAGTGAAATCAAATAAAACAAAAAGTAGATGTGTAATGAATACTATAAAAACAAATATATATATTAGATTATTATTAGAAAAATTGGGCAAAATAATTTTGATTAAAAAAAAATTTATGAAAAAAAAAAATAAATAAATAAATAAATAAATAAAAAACAAAGGCACACAGTTACTGCACAAGATAATTCTAATCAGTATGTTATACCGACTCAGAACCGTTTTGCTCCCCTTTCAGAAAATAATGATTTTTTAGAGGTAAGCTACAATTACAAGAAACCCCACTATGTGAGGGAAGATATTCAATACAGAAACTCTCCCCAAAGAAACAATTACAGACCACATACAGGGTACAGAAACAGTCCATACAATTTCCGTCCCAATTATCACAAAAACCAACCATACCAAAACAAGTATCAGTCAAAATATTACAACAATCAGACAACCTACAGAGAAACCCCACCAATCAGAGTTCCATTGAAAACCCACAAAGTATCAGCTCCTCCCACACAACATTTATTAGCGACACCAAACTTTTAAATAAAGGTTTGAAGTACGCTCCATCACATACATTAGATACATTTCAAACATATGTAGGTTTAGAGAAGTTCATTCGCAATATTTGTCTAAAAAAACATTTTTTTGAAACTCCGTTGGAACGCAAAACAGGAGAAACAAAATATATACACACTGAATGCAGACCAAAATCATGGTTCTACTCGAAACCCCTAATGGGTCCTGATATTACTACTTTTAAAAAATTGGTTGAAAAAGATCTGAGGGGTATCCACGGTACTAGACATCCAAAAGATAATATTTCTCATAAAGAAAGATTGGCTATAAAAGAACTCCAAACATTGGAGGGAATCACGATCCTCCCCGCTGATAAGGGGGGCGGAATTGTTATTCTAAATACTACCAATTATATACAAGAGTGTAATAGGCAGCTGGGAGACACAGCTACATATCAGAAATTGAAGGCAGATCCCACCCAAGAATATAGTCAACAGTTACAGCAATTATGCAAAGAGGCAGTAGAGGAGGAAATTTTGAATGAAAAAGAACATCAATTTATTCTTGGGACTCCTGATCGGATACCAGTATTCTATTGTCTTCCGAAGACACATAAATCTTTGGATGATCCTCCAGGTAGACCTATCGTGTCTGGGATAGGCTCGATTACCTCGAGCCTGTCCCAGTACGTTGATAGGTTTCTCCAGCCATTTGTACAGAAAACACATACGTACCTGAAAGATACCACCCAGATCATAGAGATTATAGAATAATTCAAGTGGTCTGATAAACACATTTTAGCCACTTTAGATGTTTCATCACTGTACACTATTATAATGCACAATTTAGGGATAGCGGCAGTCACTTATTTTCTTCAACAAGGACACATTGAACCATCACAGATTAATTTTATCACTTCAGCCATCCGTTTTATTTTAACCCACAATTATTTTTATTTTGAAGGGGATTTTTATTTGCAGTTAATCGGTACCGCGATGGGCACCAGGTTTGCGCCAAGCTACGCAAATTTATCTATGGCGGCATGGGAGGAGAGTAACATCTTGCCACGGCTTGGTGCAGGCCTGGTGCTCTGGAAGCGGTATATTGATGGCATTATTTTAATTTGGCAGGGGGACACAGTTGATTTAGAGCGCTTTATATTTAATTTGAACACTAATGATCATAATCTTCATTTCACATCCACTATCAGTAAAGATAGTATTAATTTTCTGGATATTGTTGTCAGTGCTGATCGGGATAATCTTATATGTAAGACATACCATAAACCAACAGCTAAGAATGGCTTTATAGGCTATTCTTGCTGCCACCTACCTAGGTGGCTAATGAACGTCCCAAAAGGACAATATCGAAGGTTAAAAAGAAATTGCACTTTAGATGAACAATTTCTGCAAGAAGCACAGTTACTTACTAATCAATTTAAAGATAAAGATTATCCTGACCAGCTACTGGAGCAATCTCTGGAACATATAAAGTCACTAGACAGGACTACATTTTTCACATCAAAAGAGCGAGAGGACAGTACTGCAAATTTTGGAGGAAAACTGGTGATCCCTTTCAACAAATCATACAAAAAAGTAGAAGGAATAATAAAAAAACATTGGCATCTGCTACAGCAGGACAGAGAGGTGGGCTCACTATTACCATCACATCCCCCAATGGTTTATACCCGGGCCCCAAATTTAGGTCTCACCATAGCGCCATCAATAAAACCACCCGTAACCAGACTAATTCGTGGCTAAGTACAAAAGGATTTATTAGGTGTGAGATATGTGCTAACTGCATAAAAATAAAAGGCCCCAAGAAAGTTAGGCTGGGTTCACACTACGTTTTGTCCCATACGGGAGCGCATACGGCAGGGGGGAGCTAAAAGCTCGCGCTCCCGTATGTTACCGTATGCGCTCCCGTATGTCATTCATTTCAATGAGCCGACCGGAGTGAAATGTTCGGTCCGGTCTGCTCATTTTTGCGCCGTATGCGCTTTTACAACCGGACCTAAAACTGTGGTCAACCATGGTTTTAGGTCCGGTTGTAAAAGCGCATACGGCGCAAAAATGAGCCGACCGGACCGAACGTTTCACTCCGGTCGGCTCATTGAAATGAATGACATATGGGAGCGCATACGGTGACATACGGGAGCGCGAGCTTTTAGCTCCCCCCTGCCGTATGCGCTCCCGTATGGGACAAAACGTAGTGTGAACCCAGCCTTACACAGATTTGTTCCCAAACCAACTCTTTCAAATGGAAAATCCAAGACCTGATAACCTGCAATTAAAAGGGGGTTTAATACATTATTGAATGTGGATGTAAAAAACAATATATTGGTCGAACTAAGAGGGCCCTCAAAATGAGGATAGCAGAGCACCTAAACAATATTAAAAATAAAAATTTGAAACATCCACTATCCGCACATTTCACCACAGTTCACAACAGTGATCTGTCTTCTCTCTCCTTCACCGGTCTCCAGCTGGTCAAAAAAGACTGGCGAGGAGGAAGCTTTTTACTCAAAATGTCTAAGGCTGAAAGCAAAAAATTTTTTGAATTTACAACATTGGAACCAAGCGGGCTCAACTCCAACTTTGAACTCTTTGGATTTTTGTAGGGGATGCACTCGACCTATGAGGACACCCCTGTATAATATAAAGGGGGGTGCTCCATGGGTTGACTCCATCCCCTACAAATTTAACAACATTTACATTTTCTTTCTACTCAATTTTTATCTTTATTTTTATTTATTTATTTATTTTTATTTTTATCCTAATTTATATTATTATATTATATCTTATAATTTTTATTTATATAATTTACATTTATATTTTCCTTTTTCATTTTTATTTATTTATTTATTTTTTCTATTTTTATTTTTATTTTTTCATTTTTATTTTCATGATTTTTTTTTTTTTATCAAAATTATTTTGCCCAATTTTTCTAATAATAATCTAATATATATATTTGTTTTTATAGTATTCATTGAACATCTACTTTTTGTTTTATTTGATTTCACTTTTAATATTATAAAATCATTTTGTCTGCAAAAACGCATCTTCACACCTTCAACAGTATTCACACAGTATTTCTCATATCCACCTCTGTTTTATTTAACATTGCTCTCTAGGGAACCTATCCGTTAATTCCATTCACTGTTTTTATTAATATCCAGGAATGAGTTAACGGGCGGGATTTGTGCTCCTATAAAAAGGGAATAGTTTATGACAACCATATGACTACTGAGGAAAGGGTTACATTAAATAACCCTGAAACGCGTCTAGTCTTTTGTGCATGACCACTGGCATATGTGCAATTTATTTATGAATTGTGCCTATCAACCACGGCTGGTTTACCTCTTATGAACTGCTAAAACCATAAGGGCATCCAGTCCGGTATTTGTCCGGTCCAAACATTGCAAAATAGTTCTAGTGCAACGAACCCGGCTCCAGCAGTAGCTGACGTCACACGCCGGCAACACGAGGTGAGCTCCTCGTATCCAGCGCACAGTCCCCGTCTCCATCCAGTCAGCGGTGAGGACTTACCATCTCCAGCGCCTGCCAGCGCCTGCCAGCGCCAGCGTCCTCCCGGCGATCTGTGACCATCGGCGCCTGCCAGCGCCAGCGTCCTCCCGGCGATCTGTGACCATCGGCACCTGCCAGCGCCATTAGCCACAAGTAATCGCCACCGCTTCTACCAGGACCTTGCTGGATCACACCGTTACCACCTGGAACGTTGCACAGAGGACCCAGTGTACCAACACCAACTAGACACTGCGGTAACAACGCCTCTTACCCAGGTTGCCACTATAAGGATCGGTAACATTTATTTGAAACTGTTGCAGATTGTCTAATTATTATAAGGATACATTATATTCTGAACATTTAAAGAGGGAAACGATCATTCAGGCACCTTCAGCTACATTTCGCTTGTTTTGTACAGTCGCTGCCTGCATACCAGCGGACGAACACCAGCTGCACATTAGAAACTAAATCTATGCCAGTGATTTTGTCATAATGCCAGTAATATTGTCTTAATCCTTGTTATTCATATTTCATTTTATGCACAATATTATTGAAAGGTTGTTTTTATTGTATATGTTCTTCTCACATGGGCCCTGTGAGAAGTAACTAATCATAGTCTATTTATCTTATTTTAATAAATTGTTCATATTATTATTATTATTGAAGCACGATCCAGAGAAATATTTATTCAAATACCTATAACTATACTTACTCACTTAGAAGGTCCGGGCAATTTTTTACTATTGGTTTTTCCTTTTTTGTGCCCTAGTTTGACCTCGGTGTGTATTATTAATTGTGAGCTGCACATACACCCTTTTTTTTCCCTAACTTACAAATATGTTTAACTTTCTGCCACCAGTTTATTTAAAAGAAAAAAAGGTTTTAACTGGAGTACCCCTTTAAATCAATCCCAAATCTAACACATAATAAGAGGCTGCAAATCCGCAGCTAAATTTTTCCGCAGTTCTGACCAAGTGGATTCAACCAAAGGGGGAAAAGTATTTAAAATTTCTTTTTACTCATTGTAGTGCTGCCCCTCTCAATACTGCCTCCCTAGGCACAGGCCCGTGGTGCCTAATGGTATCTACAGCCCTGATTATCCCTTGTACTGTATAATCTATTTAGAACTGTTTATATGATGAAAAAAACGGTGTAAATATAATGTTCACACTGTATTTATTTTACAAATCTGGTTTCAGCTTTTTTCTATGATTAAAATTCTACTACTTAGTGTGAGAAATGCATTGACCCATAAATGCGCTCGGCGGAGTCAGGCGCCATTATTTGCATATTTTACAGTAAAATAGATGTTCAGCCAATCTTAATTATACATCCCTGATGTCTTGGAAGAGATGTACAAACCTGCTCCTTCTGACACCAACACAGCTACATCCACCGTACAAACCTGAGATTCCTCATATAGCTTCATACTTGTTCAGGGTCTGGTCCCAGCTGTGTATGTCCCGATTTATATATATCTAAACAGTAGACCTGCACATGGTGCGTATAAAATAGTGGAATATAATAATATACTGTAAGAAATAGCAGAAATTCTTTTAACAAGGTGTTATATATATTTTTTTATTTTATTTTTTTAATTTTTTTACGCAAAATGCTATTCTGCGTACGTTATGACATCTGGCACTATTTTTATTTTTTTTGCCATTTGTTGACCATTTTATATTTGCTCTTTACTGTTTAATTTGTATTGTAATTGAAAATGTTATACAATGGCGTTTGCAATAAAATACAAAATACATACAGTAGTTGGAAAACAATATATAAAACAGTATAGATTAATGGGGTACTCCGGAGGGAAAAAAAATTGTCAAATCAACAGGTGCTAGAAAATTATACAGATTTGTAAATTACTTCTATATAAAATTCTTAATCCTTCCAGTTCTTATCAGCTGCTGTATGCTCTAGAGGAAGTTGTGTAGTTCTTTCCAGTCGGACCACAGTGCTCTCTGCTGACACCTCTGTCCTTGACCGGAACTGGCCAGAGTAAGGACAGATCCCCATAGCAAACCTCTTCTACTCTGGACAGTTCCTGACACGAACAGAGGTGGCAGCAGAGAGCACTGTGATCAGACTGGAAAGAACCACACACCTGAAAGGATTAAGATTTTTATATAGACTTAATTTACAAATCTGTATAATTTTCTGGCACCAGTTGATCTGTAAAAAAAAATTCTACACCAGAGTACCCCTTTTAAAACATATTTTTTGCACTTTAACCTTCAGTCTGTTGTGTACTGTGACTGTGATTACAGACAGGGCAGGGATAAGTAGAACTCATAGGTTTGTCCACAAAACTGCCAGATAGTGAGACATGAACCTCTATATGGTGCTGTATATATTCACTTACATGGTATACAGATCCTGTTTACAGCTGGTATCTACCTCTATATGGTCCTTTATATAATCACTTATATGGTATACAGATCCTGTGTACAGCTGGTATCTACCGTGCCACATGGTCCTGTATGTAATCAATCACTTATATGGTATAGAGATCTGTGTACAGCTGGTGGTTTTATTCGGTACAGTATGGCGGTATTATCCATTACGCCTCGGAGAGCCAGGGTTCCACACAGACGATCGCAGGGGGCCACAGCGCTCGGACCCCCCGCAATCTAAAACTTATCCCCTATCCTGCGGATAGGGGATGCGTTTTTCTGTAATGCCGGGCATGAGACTTGTCCTTTAAGAATAAATATTCCCCCTTCGGTCCCACAACAATCGTCCTCTCACTAGTCAGCACCCTGCTCTGTACTAATGAGCTACAACAGCTACAGATGGGTATTATTTCTTTCTGGAGAGATTTGTAGCTTACATTCCCAGTCAGTTTCTAAAACTCTGAGTTGGGCTGGGTACTGATAAAATGTCAGCAAAGGGGGGATCTGGCTGGTGAGTACCCCTTTATCTAGGTATTGAGTACTTACCTCTCTACATCATACTATAAAGAATAATACACTATAGAGACCCCTTTATTTTATCCTGGATGAATCTAGATGGATGATCTTGTCCTTTACTGACACGTTTTATGTTTTTTCTAAATGTATTGGAATTTCAATAAGAAAAGGATTTTCTCGGGTGGAGGGGGGGGGGCGCTGGCCTTTCGCTGAATTGTTTATTTTACAGTAAATGGCATTGTCCTTAAGCCTTATTCCATCATAAATGTTAATTATTCCCTTGCATTTCTTCAAAGTGCATTCAACGTGGAGCAAATTAATGAGTAATATATTCCTATTTAGCATTAATAACAACAATTGCGCGGGCTCCTTTGTAAACTCTGTTCCATTTGCATCAGTAATTTGTTCTGAACCTTTCCTACGTGAATCTATGGCTTTTGTCTCATTAATCTGGCGCTTTCGGAGAAGGAGTCAGCGCATTATTTCCAATCCTGCTGCCCGCATTACCAGCTATTACCTAATGGTTTGACTTAAAGGTCAATGAGTAAAGTCCTGGGAAAGTTAATCATAAGCAAAATTAATTATCCTGATCAATCCTTTGCATTTTAAATGTCACATATTACCCTGGCAGCCGAAGCCCCATTCATTCCGGAGCTGTCATTCATTGGAGATTTGTTGTATTTGGGCCATAGCAAAGACAGGACAAGCATAGATCATATAATGCAGAAGCTGCTGAGCAGATCAGGGACCCCTTCATCTTGGGATCAGCCGGTACCACTGGGGGAACCGATGGTCAACAGAGTATTTAAAGGGGTACTCTGCCCCTAAACATCTATCCTTTGGATAGGGGATAAGATGTCTGATCTCAGCGCCGGCACCGCAGAGTTCTGAACACTGAAGCTTGGAGTACATAGCTGTCATGCCTCCTTGATCACAGGGGTCGAAACGGAGACACAATAGTGCCATACAGTGCATTCACCAATAGTTATATACAGTGCCCACATAATAGTGCCATACAGTGCCCTCACCAATAGTTATATACAGTACCCACACAATAGTGCCATACAGTGCCCTCACAAGAGTGCCTTACACTGCCCCCACAAGTAGTACCATATTGTGCCCTCACAATAGTGCCATACAGTGCCCTCACAAGAGTGCCATGCAATGCCCCCGACAAGTAATACCATACAGTACCACACATACAGTGCCCACACAAATATTACCATATTGTGCCCTCACAATAGTGTCATACAGTGCCCTCCCAATAGTGCCATGCAGTTCCCTCACGAGTAGTACCATACAGCACCCAACATAGTGCCATATAGTGCCCTTGTAAAAAGTACCATGCAGTACCCAATATAGTGAAATCAAGCACTCACTTAATAGTATCATACAGTACCCAATATAGTGTCATACAGTGCCCACACATATAGTGCCATACATTGCATACACAAAGAGTGCCATACAGAGCCCACATTAATAGCACACTTAGGCTGGGAAAGTCAGGGCTCGCACTATTGCTCTAACAGGGGCTTAAAAGGGTTAAATAAACTTCAAATACACAAGCTGTGGGTGGATGTGTAATATGATTACCTCTGGGGGTGAAATCTCAAAGGTGAGGCAAGGCAGGATCACAATCATGGGTAAAAAGACATATGAATGCACTCACCCGCTGGCAGCTCAAGTTTCTTTATTGACTGTAGGAAGACAATGTAATAGAGCAGCAGGAAACGCTAGCAGAAGGCTTGGATGTATAGGGAGAGGTATAAGCAGTAGAAATAGAGAAGTGTTCATGGATGTATAGGGAGAGGTATAAGCAGTAGAAAGAGAGAAGTGCTCATGGTGTATAGGGAGAGGTATAAGCAGTAGAAAGAGAGAAGTGCTCATGCTGCTGTACAGAACACTGGTGAGACCTCAATTGGAGTATTGTGCGCAGTACAGGAGGCCATATCTCCAGAAGGATATAGATACTCTAGAGAGAGTTCAGAGAAGATACTAAACTAGTACATGGATTGCAGGATAAAACTTACCAGGAAAGGTTAAAGGACCTTAACATGTATAGAAGAAAGAAGAGACAGAGGGGATATGATAGAGACTTTATATGCATAAAATTAACACAGTAAAGGAGGAGAGGAGATTTAAAAGAAGAAAAACTACAACAAGAAGACATAGTTATAAATTAGGGGGACAAAGGTTTCTGCAGTAATATCAGGAAGTATTACTTTACTGAGAGAGTAGTGGATACATGGAACAGTCTTCCTGCAGTGATGGTCGCTGCAAATACAGTGAAGGAGTTTAAACATGAATGGGATAAGCATAAGGCTATCCTTCATATAAGATAGGGATAGGCATAAGGTTATCCTTCATATAAGATAGGGATAGGCATAAGGCTATCATTCATATAAGATAGGGATAGGCATAAGGCTATCCTTCATATAAGATAGGGATAGGCATAAGGCTATCCTTCATATAAGATAGGGATAGGCATAAGTCTTTCCTTCATATAAGATAGGGATAGGTATAAGGCTGTCCTCCATATAAGATAGGGATAGGTATAAGGCTATCCTTCATATAAGATAGGGATAGGCATAAGGCTATCCTTCATATAAGATAGGGATAGGCATAAGGCTGTCCTCCATATAAGATAGGGATAGGTATAAGGCTATCCTCCATATAAGATAGGGATAGGTATAAGGCTGTCCTTCATATAAGATAGGGCCAGGGACTATTCATAGGATTCAGATTATTGGGCAGACTAGATGGGCCAAATGGTTCTTATCTGCCGACACATTCTATATTTCTATGTTTCTATGTGATGTCCTTAAAGGGGTACTCCAGTGGAATTTTTTTTTTTAATCAACTGGTGCCAGAAAGTTAAACAGATTTGTAAATTTAAAAAAAATGGGGTATGTGCAGCTCACAATATAAATTAATCGAGGCTAAATGGAAAGTATTTACACCAAAAAATACTAGTACAAAATAATATATAAGGAAAAAAAGGGGGGGTACCAAATGCCTCTAGACTAATACCATAAAATGGTACATGATGATGAAATTACAGAAAAACTAATAAATGATGAATCGGACTGTGCTTCACTTTAAATGATGTACAAATTTAATATAAAAAAATACAAATAGGATATAAAATAAATAATACAAATCTAATACAAAAATGCCTCCTACCACAGGGCCCTTGTGGGGAGGTGAGATAATTAAATACAAAGCATATATTAAAAATATTTTTGTAAAAATTATAGCATGTGAATTACGTTCTACCGCTATCTCAATATATTGTAAACCGACATAGTATACTTTGTGCGGTATACTCCGTTCCCATGTGATTTAGAACAGTTCACAAAGTGATATAGTTACCAACTCCTCAGGGTGGTTTTGGCTGGACGTCCGAGAGATAAATATATGAGGACTGTATTCAGCGCTAGCGTGCGCTTACGGTGACGGGCCCGGATGCCACAGGCCAAAAAGGTCACTGGTCACGGAATAATGGCAGGCTCGATGGCAGATGCAATGGAGGCTTTATCCAGCGCTGGCATGCGCTTGCGATGACGGGCCCGGTTGCCGCAGGCCAAGGAGAAGTCACCGATCGCGGAGTGGCTCCGGAGATGTAGATATACTCGGAGATATATGGATCTTGCTCCGGAAACAGGGAAAGGAAAGCCTCGTGGAAGATCTCTCGGCGTCTGGTGGAATGGCGGATGAATTGTAGCCAGGTGTACAATCAGCAGGTGATGGAGTTGTATCGGAGATAGATGATGGCGGTTTGTAGATTGCGGTAGTCATGCAATAGGTATTTCTTTCTCTAGACGCGTTTCAGGGTACTTTATATATGACCCTTTCCTCAGTAGAGATATTCTACTGAGGAAAGGGTCATATATAAAGTACCCTGAAACGCGTCTAGAGAAAGAAATACCTATTGCATGACTACCGCAATCTACAAACCGCCATCATCTATCTCCGATACAACTCCATCACCTGCTGATTGTACACCTGGCTACAATTCATCCGCCATTCCACCAGACGCCGAGAGATCTTCCACGAGGCTTTCCTTTCCCTGTTTCCGGAGCAAGATCCATATATCTCCGAGTATATCTACATCTCCGGAGCCACTCCGCGATCGGTGACTTCTCCTTGGCCTGCGGCAACCGGGCCCGTCATCGCAAGCGCATGCCAGCGCTGGATAAAGCCTCCATTGCATCTGCCATCGAGCCTGCCATTATTCCGTGACCAGTGACCTTTTTGGCCTGTGGCATCCGGGCCCGTCACCGTAAGCGCACGCTAGCGCTGAATACAGTCCTCATATATTTATCTCTCGGACGTCCAGCCAAAACCACCCTGAGGAGTTGGTAACTATATCACTTTGTGAACTGTTCTAAATCACATGGGAACGGAGTATACCGCACAAAGTATACTATGTCGGTTTACAATATATTGAGATAGCGGTAGAACGTAATTCACATGCTATAATTTTTACAAAAATATTTTTAATATATGCTTTGTATTTAATTATCTCACCTCCCCACAAGGGCCCTGTGGTAGGAGGCATTTTTGTATTAGATTTGTATTATTTATTTTATATCCTATTTGTATTTTTTTATATTAAATTTGTACATCATTTAAAGTGAAGCACAGTCAGATTTGTAAATTACTTCTATTAAAAAATCTTAATCCTTCCAGTACTTATTAGCTTCTGAATACTACAGAGAAATTATTTTCTATTAGGTACATAGAGGGGCATTTACTAATCTTTTACTATGTAGTCTGGTTTTTACCCTGTTTTTTTCTACTTCATTTTTGACTATGTGCGACAAATTTACTAAATTGTTGCACGGCATTAATAAATTTGGCACACATAGGCAAAAGTGGGAAATTTACTTCATGTAGTAGAAAAAATAGTCTGTTCCTTTTTCCTGCTGTCTGAATAGGTTTGGCTGCTGGTTTCCTTCTGGATCTTTTGTTTTTGAGTTTTTTTTTTAGCTTTTTCACCACATCTAAATAATTTAATAACTACAGTGGTCCCTCAAGTTACAATATTAATTGGTTCCAGGACGACCATTGTAAGTTGAAACCATTATATGTTGAGACCATAACTCTATGGAAACGTGGTAATTGGTTATAAAGGCACCAAAATGTCATCCAAAATAGGAAAAAGTGACAAAGAAAAATAAGTAGATAACTGATATAGATAAAGCAAATCCTTACATATAAAAGTAAGAAAGATCTGCTGGGAGCTGTAAATCACTGTCTATGTCAGTGTTTCCCAAGCAGGGAGCCTCCAGCTGTTGCAAAACTATAACTCCCAGCATGCCTGGACAGCCAAAGGCTGTCCGGGCATGCTGGGAGTTGTAGTTTAGCAAAAGATGGGGCCACCCTGATTGGGAAACACTGGTCTATGTAGAGGACAGGACCTTCTTCAGGGGTCCTGTACAGTACAGGCAATGTCCCAAACAAGTAATGGAGTCGCCCTCACCTGGTGTCCAAAAGAGCAGCTAACCCTGATACAGGTAAAGTCTACAGAACATGTAATACCAGACACCAGTCAGTGCATACACTTCAGTAATACAGGAGTTTTACCAGTGAATGCCCATTTTGATTGGTTGGTTCTTCCAGCCATTGACACGTTTCACAGATCTGGACTGTTTGTAGCATTGTATGTTGAGTCTGGTTTCAACTTACGATGGTCCAGAAAAGACCATTGTATGTTGAAACTATTGTATGTTGAGGCCATTGTAAGCTGAGGGATCACTGTAAATTGTAGTCATGGCTCAGAAGTGGTAAACGGCGTTTAGTGTGTGTGTGTGTGTGTGTTTATTAAATTTTTTTAACACAGTTTTTTTCTCCCTAAATGTACTTACACTTTTTTTTTTTTTGGTTACTTCTTCTACAGATCTGTGTATCCTGTGGACTCCTTCGGATTCGGTGGACTACTTCGACGACCAGCGTTTTTCTTTGCTTGATGTTAATAAAATGGTTAACAAGGGCTTGTGGGGGAGTGTTTTTTTGTAATAAAATTTTTTTTAAACCTGTTGTGTTTTTTTTTATTTTACTTTACTAGACAGGCTTAGTAGTGGAAGCTGTCTTATAGACTGAGTCCATTACTAAGCCGGGCTTAGCGTTAGCCACAAAAACAGCTAGCGCTAACCCCCAATTATTACCCCGGTACCCAACACCACAGGGGTGCCGGGAAGAGCCGGTACCAACAGGCCCGGAGCGTCAAAAATGGCGCTCCTGGGCCTAGGCGGTAACAGGCTGGCGTTATTTAGGTTGGGGAGGGCCAGTAACAATGGTTCTCGCCTACCCTGGTAACGTCAGGCTGTTACTGTTTGGTTGGTATTTGGCTGAGAATAAAAATAGGGGGACCCTATGCGTTTTTTTAATATATTTAATTATTTATTTAAAAAAAAACGCATAGGGTCCCCCCTATTTTCATTCTCAGCCAAATACCAACCAAACAGTAACAGCCTGACGTTTCCAGGGTGGGCGAGGACCATTGTTACTGGCCCTCCCCAGCCTAAATAACGCCAACCTGTTACCGCCTTGGCCCAGGAGTGCCATTTTTGATGCTCCAGGCCTGTTGGTACCGGCTCTTCCCGGCACCCCTGTGGCGTTGGGTACCGGGGTAATAATAGGGGGTTAGCGCTAGCTGTTTTTGTGGCTAACGCTAAGCCCAGGTTAGTAATGGACTCTGTCTATAAGACAGCTTCCACTACTAAGCCTGTCTAGTAAAGTAAGAAAAAAACACAACAGGTTTTCAACATTTTTTATTACAAAAAACACTCCCCCACAAGCCCTCATTAACCATTTTATTAAAATCAAACAAAGAAAAACGCTGGTCATCGAATTAGTCCACCGAATCCGAAGGAGTCCACAGGATACATGGATCTGAAATGAGAAGAAAACAAAAAAAATGGGTTAGTACATTTATTATCACCTGCTCACACATCTCCCGCCCCGCACAACTACAACTGCCAGCATGCCCTTACAGTAAGGACATGCTGGGAGTTGTAGTTGTGTGGTGCAGGAGATGTGTGGGCAAGTGACAAGCTTGTCCCCTGCCCCCAGCTGCAGGACTACAACTCCCAGCATGCCCTTACAGTAAGGTGGGGCGGAGGCCGGGCACAGTGTTTCCCAACCTGGGACTTGTAGTTTTGCAACATCTGGAGGCACCCTGGTTGGGAAACACTGTTTTAGGCCAATGTTTCCCAACCAGGGTGCCTCCAGATGTTGCAAAACTACAAGCCCCAGCATGCCTGGACAGTCAAAGGCTGTCTAGGCATGCTGGGAGTTGTAGTCTTGCAACATCTGGAGGCACCCTGGTATGGAAACACTGGCCTAAAACAGAGTTTCCCAACCAGGGTGCCTCCAGATGTTGCAAGACTACAACTCCCAGCATGCCTAGACAGCCTTTGGCTGTCCAGGCATGCTGGGAGTTGTAGTTTTGCAACATCTGGAGGCACCCTGGTTGGGAAACACTGGCCTAAAACAGTGTTTCCCAACCAGGGTGCCTCAAGATGTGTCAAGACTACAAGTCCCAGCATGCCTAGACAGCCTTTGGCTGTCCAGGCATGCTGGGAGTTGTAGTCTTGCAACATCTGGAGGCACCCTGGTTGGGAAGCTTGCGCAACTTACCGGCTTCCATAGGATCCAGCGCTGCACGACACTGCCGCGCAACACTGCCGCGCGACGATCTCCGACAGCGATCGTCGCTGGAGTCTCGGAAGGGTAAGTGAACGTCTTTGCCGGTCCCCTTCAGCTGTTTAGTTTTGCAACAGCTGGAGGACTACAGTTTACAGACCACAAACTAGTGGTCTGCAAACTGTGGCCCTCCAGCTGTTGCAAAACTACAACTCCCAGCATGCCTGGACAGCCAATGGCTGTCCAGGCATGCTGAGAGTTGTAGTCTTGCAACATCTGGAGGCACCCTGGTTGGGAAACACTGTTTTAGGCCAGTGTTTCCCAACAAGGGTGCCTCCAGCTGTTGCAAAACTACAACTCCCAGCATGCCTGGACAGCCCAAGGGTGTCCAGGCATGCTGGGAGTTGTAGTCTTGCAACATTTGGAGGCACCCTGGTTGGGAAGCTTGCGCAACTTACCGGCTTCCGTAGGATCCAGTGCTGCACGACACTGCCGCGCGACAGTGCCGCACGACGATCTCCGTCAGCGATCGTCGATGGAGCCTCGGAAGGGTAAGTGAACGTTTTCGCCGGTCCCCTTCAGCTGTTTAGTTCTGCAACAGCTGGAGGACTACAGTTTACAGACCACACACCAGTGGTCTGCAAACTGTGGCCCTCCAGCTGTTGCAAAACTACAACACCCAGCATGCCCTGACAGCCAAAGCCTTTGGCTCTCAGGGCAGGAGCCCGGGCTGAGATTACAGTGCAGCCGCCCGGGCTCCTCATACGGCCTCCCCGCTACCCCCCCCCCCTCCCCCCTTGTCTCCCGCCCGGGCTCCTCATACGGCCTCCCCGCTACCCCCCCTTGTCTCCCGCCCGGGCTCCTCATACGGCCTCCCCGCTACCCCCCCCCCCCTTGTCTCCCGCCCGCGCCGCTCAGCTCCCGCTGCTACAAGACTACAACTCCCAGCGTGTCCTCACTGTAAGGGCATGCTGGGACTTGTAGTCTTGCAACAGCAGACAGATGGTAGTTGTGTGGCGCTGGCAGGTGAGAGGGGGGGGGGGATGTAAATCACTGTAGTGTCCCGGTAGCGCAGTGAGGGTAGCGGGGAGAAAGTATGTCGGAGCCCGGGCGGCAGTAGCTTTTCCTGCTCCATGTTGGAGCTGGAGTAAATTTAGTCAATTTTTACGGCCGTTGCGACAGTTTGTTGCGCAACTGCGACTGTCTCAGTTAATAAATTCCTGACCACTGCAAGTAAAAACTGAAAACTTGCGTAAATTAAGCGGGAAAAAAAATGTTGACTTTCTAGCTCTTGCTAGGGAAAGTCGCACAATTTATAGGGTAGGCGCAATTGTGACAATTTTGCGCCAAAAATAGTCAGAAAAAAATGACTAAACCCCTTAGTAAATGCCCCTCATTTTGCTCTCTGCTGACATCTCTGTCAATTTTAGGAACTGTCCAGAGGAGAATATGTTTGCTATGGGGATTTTCTCCTACTATGGACAGTTCTTAAAATGGTCAGTGATGTCAGCAGAGAGCTCTGTGTTCCAAAAGAAAATAATTTCCTCTGTAGTATTCAGCTGCTAATAAGTACTGGGAAGATTAAGATTTTTTAAGAGAAGTAATTTACAAATCTGTTTAACTTTCTGGCACCAGTTGATTCAAAAAAAAGAAAAAAGTTGATAACTGACAGATTCTTTATTTGTTCGATGTCACCTGCTTGCGGCGCTCACCGTACCTCGTTTTCCCTCCTTTTGTTACTCCCTCTGTGTGTCCTCCCCCTAAAGGGACCTGGCTTTCAGTGGGTGTTCCTGCTTTTCCACTACTTGGGACACATAAACAGCAGTATACAGTGCCCACACAATAGTGCCATACAGTGCCCACACAATAGTGTTGAGCGGCATAGGCCATATTCGAATTCGCGAATATTCGCGAATATATGGATGAATATTCGTCATATATTCGCGAATATTCGCATATTCGTTATATTCTCGTTTTATTTTCGCATATGCGGAAATTCGCATATGTGAATATTAGCCCATACAAGATAAACATCCGTTCAAAATTCGCATATACGAAAATTAGCATATGCGAATTTGCGCATATGCGAATTTTCGCTCGCCAGTCTCTCACAGTAGTATTAGAGTCTTCTTTACACCACACAAGCTGGAAGCAGAGAGGGATGATCACTGTGATGTGTACTGTGAAGAGAAAAAAAAAAAAAAAAAACGAATATTCGTAATTACGAATATATAGCGCTATATTCGCGAAATTCGCGAATTCGCGAATATGCGATATTCGCAAATAATATTCGAATTGCGAATATTCGTGAGCAACACTACCACACAATAGTGCCATACAGTGCCCACACAATAGTGCCATACAGTGCCCACACAATAGTGCTATACAGTGCCCACACAATAGTGCCATACAGTGCCCACACAATAGTGCCATACATTGTATACACAAATAGTGCCAACAGAGTGCCGTTAAGCATCCACAGGAAGGGATCTATGCAGTATCAACACAAATAATGTCAAACAAAGCACAGACGAATAGTGCCATGTTGTACCCTTTACTAAGGTCTCATTTCCATGCCAAGTGCGTCAGTGCTCAGTGCCCACAATAATAATGCCCTTGCAGAAACAGTGCAAGTCAGTACCTAGTGAACTAGTGCCATACAGTGCCTATAGAAATAGTGCTATGCTTCTATGCTCTTCCTTATTGCCATGGAAAGTGTATTAACCCCTTAAGGACTCAGGGTTTTTCCGTTTTTGTACTTTCGTTTTTTCCTCCTTACCTTTTAAAAATCATAACTCTTTCAATTTTGCACCTAAAATTCCATATGATGGCTTATTTTTTTGTGTAACCAATTCTACTTTGCAGTGACATTAGTCATTTTACCAGAAAAACTCACGGCAAAATGGAAATTTTTTTTTTTATTGTGCGACAAAATTTAAGGAAAAATTCCATTTTGTAACTTTTGGGGCTTCCATTTCTACGCAGTGCATTTTTCAGTAAGAATAACACCTTTTATTTATTCAGTAGGTCCATACAATTAAAATGATACCCTACTTATATAGGCTTGATGTTTCCTTACTTCTAGGAAAAAATCATAACTACATGCACGAAAATGAATACGTTTAAAATTGTCATTTTTGACCCCTATAACTTTTCCTTTCTCTGTGTATGGGGCGGTGTGAGCGCTCATTTTTTGCGCCGTGATCTGAAGTTTTTATCGGTATCATTTTTGTATTGATCGAACTTTTTGATCGCTTTTTATTCATTCACTATATTTTTATAGTTCGGACATTTCCGACATTTTATTTACACAGTTTTTTTATTTTTTTTTATGGGAAAAGGGGGTGATTCTTACTTTTATTAGGGAAGGGGTTGTTACGCCGGAGCGCTCGCAGCGTTCTCCTGTTCGCAGCGCCCCGGTCAGACCCGCTGACCTGCGATAATGTCCCTAGCCGGGATGCGATTCGCGATGCGGGACGTGCCCGCTCGCGGTGCGCATCCCGACCCGTTTACCAGACTGGTTCCCCGTCTGTGCTGTCCCGACGCACGCGGCCCCGCTCCCTTGTTGCCATTGTGCCAGTGAAAGCGTTCCTTATGTATCCCAAGCCAGTGTTCCAGACCTCTTGCCGTTGCCCCTGACTACGATCCTTGCTGCCTGCCCTGACCTTCTGCTACGTCCGACCTTGCTCTAGTCTAATCCCTTGTACCGCGCCTATCTCAGCAGTCAGAGAGGTTGAGTTGTTGCCGGTGGATACGACCTGGTTGCTACCGCCGCTGCAAGACCATCCCGCTTTGCGGCCGGCTCTGGTGAAAACCAGTAGCAACTTAGAACCGGTCCACAGACACGGTCCACGCCAATCCCTCTCAGACACAGAGGATCCACGCCAATCCATCTCGGACACAGAGGATCCACTCATTGCCGGACAAGTTTGATGGGGACTCTAAACTTTGCCGTGGTTTTCTCTCACAATGTACCCTGCATTTGGAGATGATGTCGGACCAATTTCCAACTGAAAGGTCAAAGGTGGCTTTCGTGGTCAGTCTCCTGTCTGGGAAGGCCCTGTCATGGGCCACACCGGTCTGGGACCGCAATGATCCTGTCACTGCCTCCGCACACTCTTTCTTCGCGGAGATTCGAAGTGTCTTCGAGGAACCAGCCCGAGCCTCTTCTGCCGAGACTGCCCTGCTGAACCTGGTCCAGGGTAATTCTTCAGTAGGCGAGTACGCCATCCAATTCCGTACTCTCACCTCCGAATTATCCTGGAATAACGAGGCCCTCTGCGCGACCTTCAAAAAAGGCCTATCCAGTAACATCAAAGATGTGCTGGCCGCACGAGAAATCCCTGCCAACCTGCATGAACTTATTCATCTTGCCACCCGCATTGACATGCGTTTTTCCGAAAGACGCCAGGAGCTCCGCCAGGATATGGACTTTGTTCGCACGAGGCGGTTTCTCTACCTGGCTCCTCTCTTCTCTGGTCCGCTGCAATCTGCTCCTGTGCCTTCCGCCATGGAGGCTATACAAGTAGACCGGTCTCGCCTGACACCTCAAGATAGGACACGCCGCCGCAATGAGAACCTATGCCTGTACTGTGCCAGTACCGAACACTTCTTGAAGGATTGTCCTATCCGACCTCCACGTCAGGAAAGACGCACTCCGATTACGCACAAAGGTGAGACAGCTCTAGGTGTGAACTCCACGTCTTACTGTGCCTGTGAGGATTTCTTCTTCTAACTTCTCCTTCTCAGCTGTGGCCTTCTTGGATTCCGAATCTGCAGGAAATTTTATTTTGGCATCTTTCGTTAACAGGTTCAACATCCCAGTGACCAGTCTCGCCAGACCTCTCTACATCGCCTCAGTTAATGGTGAAAGATTGGACGGTACTGTGCGTTACTGCACAGAACCCCTCTTAATGTGCATTGGACCCCATTATGAAAAGATTGAATTTCTGGTACTTTCTAACTGCACCTCTGAAATTCTTCTCGGACTACCTTGAAATCAAGAACTGGGGTACTTCTTGCTACAAAAATGCTTTATGTCTGCTCCCAGTACTGCCAGTCAAAACTCTATGGCTCCTCCGATACCAGGTCTCCCCAAGGCCTATCTGGACTATGCTGATGTTTTTTGCAAAAAACAAGCAGAGACTTTGCCTCCTCACAGGCTTTATGACTGTCCTATTGATCTCCTCCCTGGTACTACTCCACCCCGGGGCAGAATCTATCCTCTGTCTGCTCCGGAAACACAAGCCATGACGGAGTACATCCAAGAAAATTTAAAAAGGGGATTTATCCGCAAGTCTTCCTCCCCTGCCGGAGCAGGGTTCTTCTTTGTCTCCAAAAAAGATGGTTCCTTACGACCATGCATTGATTGCTGCGTTCTTAATAAAATCACTATAAAAAAACGATATCGACTGCCTCTTATCTCGGAACTCTTTGACCGCCTACGTGGCGCCAAGATCTTTACCAAATTGGATTTAAGAGGTGCATATAATATACTCCGCATCAGGGAAGGGGACGAGTGGAAGACCGCGTTTAACACCAGAGACGGACACTTTGAATATCTGGTTACGCACTTTGGGCTTTGCAACGCCCCTGCCGTCTTCCAGGACTTTGTAAATGAAATTTTTCATGATTTATTATATACCTGTGTTGTGGTCTACTTGGACGATATTTTGATTTTCTCTTCTAACCTAGAAGAACACCGCTGTCATGTCCGCATGGTTCTTCAGAGACTCCGGGACAATCAGTTATATGCCAAGATGGAGAAATGTCTCTTCGAATGCCAATCTCTTCCCTTCATAGGATATTTAGTCTCTGGCCAGGGACTTCAAATGGACCCGGACAAACTGTCGGCCGTGTTGGATTGGCCACGTCCCTCCGGACTCCGAGCTATCCAACGTTTCTTGGGGTTTGGCAATTACTACAGACAATTTATTCCACATTTTTCCACCATTGTGGCCCCAATTGTGGCCCTAACCAAGAAAAACGCCAACCCTAAGTCCTGGCCTCCTCAAGCGGACCAGGCGTTCAACCGTCTCAAAACTGCCTTTTCTTCTGCTCCCGTACTCTCCAGACCTGATCCATCTAAACCCTTCTCACTGGAGGTAGACGCCTCCTCGGTGGGAGCTGGAGCTGTACTCCTACAGAAAAACTCTTCCGGACATGGCGTTACTTGTTGTTTCTTTTCTAGGACCTTCTCTCCGGTGGAGAAAAATTACTCCATTGGTGATCGAGAACTACTGGCCATAAAATTGGCCCTCGAGGAATGGAGGCACCTGCTGGAGGGGTCCAAATACCCAATTATTATATACACTGATCACAAGAATCTCTCTTATCTTCAGTCTGCCCAACGGCTGAACCCCTGCTAGGCTAGGTGGTCATTGTTTTTTGCCCGTTTTAACTTTGAGATTCATTTTCGCCCCTCTGACAAGAACATCAGGGCTGACGCCCTCTCTCGTTCCTCGGATGCCTCTGAAATGGAAGCCTCCCTGCAACACATTATTCCTCCTGACTGTCTGATCTCTGCTTCCCCAGCTTCCATCAGACAAACTCCTCCTGGAAAGACCTTCGTCCCTCCACGCCAGCGCCTCAGGATTCTCAGGTGGGGACACTCCTCACACCTCGCTGGCCATGCTGGCGCCAAAAAGTCCATCCAGCTCATCTCTCGTTTTTATTGGTGGCCTACCCTGGAAGCAGATGTTGCTGATTTTATTCGGGCTTGTACAGTCTGTGCCCGGGACAAAACTCCTCGTCAGAAGTCTGCCGGTCTCCTTCATCCTCTGCCTGTTCCTGAGCTACCATGGTCTCAGATTGCTATGGACTTTATTACAGACTTGCCTTTATCCCATGGCAACACAGTTATTTGGGTGGTCGTTGATCGTTTCTCCAAGATGGCACATGTTGTTCCACTTCCAGGTCTTCCTTCTGCGCCACAGTTGGCGAAACAATTTTTTGTGCACATTTTTCGCCTTCACGGGCTTCCTACGCATATCGTCTCGGATAGAGGCGTTCAATTTGTGTAGAAATTCTGGAGGGCCCTCTGTAATCAGCTTAAAATCAAATTAAACTTCTCGTCTTCCTATCATCCTCAATCCAATGGGCAAGTGGAGAGAGTTAATCAGGTTCTTGGTGACTATTTGCGACATTTTGTTTCCTCCCGCCAGGATGATTGGGCCGATCTTCTACCATGGGCCGAATTCTCGTACAATTTCAAAGTCTCTGAGTCCTCCGCTAAATCCCCATTCTTTGTGGTGTACGGCCGTCACCCTCTTCCCCCCCTCCCCACTCCCACGCCTTCTGGTTTGCCCGCTGTTGATGAGGTGACCCGGGACTTCTCCACCATCTGGAAAGAGACTCAAAAATCTCTCATACAGGCCTCATCCCGGATGAAGAAACATGCCGACAAAAAAAGAAGAACTCCTCCTGTCTTTGCTCCTGGAGACAAAGTGTGGCTCTCCGCCAAGTATATCCGCTTCCGTGTCCCCAGTTATAAACTGGGACCACGTTATCTTGAAACCTTTAAAATCAAGTGCCAAATCAACCCTGTCTCCTACAAACTCCTTCTTCCCCCTTCTCTCCGTATTCCCAATGCTTTTCATGTCTCTCTCCTTAAACCACTTGTCCTTAACCTCTTCTCTCCCAAGGTTGTTGCTCCTACTCCTGTCTCCGGGTCCTCAGATGTCTTTTCGGTTAAAGAAATTCTTGCATCCAAGACGGTCAGGTAAAAAAAAAATTATTGTAGATTGGGAGAATTGCGGCCCAGAGGAGAGGTCATGGGAAACCGAGGATAACATCCTTGACAAGGACCTTATTTACAAATTTTCAGGTTCTAAAAAGAGGGGGAGACCCAAGGGGGGGGGGGTACTGTTACGCCGAGCGCTCCGGGTTCCCGCTCCTCCCCGGAGTGCTCGCAGCGTTCTCCTGTTCGCAGCACCCCGGTCAGACCCGCTGACCGGGTGCGCTGCAATAATGTCCTCAGCCGGGATGCGATTCGCGATGCGGGACGCGCCCGCTCGTGGTGCGCATCCCGACCCGCTTACCAGACTCGTTCCCCATCTGTGCTGTCCCGGCGCGCGCGGCCCCGCTCCCTAGGGCGTGCGCGCGGCGGCTCTTTGCGATTTAAAGGGCCAGTGCGCCACTGATTGGCGCATGGTTTTAATTAGTGTGTTCACCTGTGCACTTCCCTATATTACCTCACTTCCCCTTCACTTCCTTGCCGGTTCTTGTTGCCATTGTGCCAGTGAAAGCGTTCCTTGTGTATCCCAAATCCAGTGTTCCAGACCTCTTGCCGTTGCCCCTGACTACGATCCTTGCTGCCTGCCCTGACCTTCTGTTACGTCTGACCTTGCTCTTGTCTAATCCCTTGTACCGCGCCTATCTCAGCAGTCAGAGAGTTTGAGCTGTTGCCGGTGGATACGACCTGGTTGCTACCGCCGCTGCAAGACCATCTTGCTTTGCGGCGGGCTCTGGTGAAAACCAGTAGCAACTTAGAACCGGTCCACCGACACGGTCCACGCCAATCCCTCTCGGACACAGAGGATCCACCTCCAGCCTGCCGAATCCTGACAGGGGTTAATTGATCTTTATTAACTTTTTTAGTTAATAGCTCCCTCTAGTGGCTATAACACTGCACACACTGATCTGCTACACAGATCACTGCCATGCATTAACATGGCAATGTCAGTGTTATCAGCGGTCAATTGCTCAAGCCTGGATTTCAGGCTTGGAGCAATCAATCGCCGATCAGACGTGCCAGAGGCGGTAAGACACCCTTCTGCTGCGTCCTAGCTGATCGGGACATCGCGATTTCACCGCGATGGTCCCGATCAGCCCAACTGAGCTGCCGGGAATGTATTTTTGTTACTTTAGACACAGCAATCAACTTTGAACGCCGCATCTAAAGGGTTATTAGCGCGCGGCACAACGCGCCCAGGGTCCCAGCTTTCATTAGCCGCCAGGACTGCCACGCTATGGCGTACAGATACGCCCTGCGTCCTTAAGAGGTTAATGGCTGACATCAAAGGCTGTCTGGACATGTTGGGAGCTGTAGTTTTGCAACAGCTGGAGGCACACTAGATGGGAAACACTGACATAACATGATAAAGTCAGAGGGATGGGAATACTCATAGTAAGTGCTGAATGCGACACAGCTGCAGGGCCGCAGGTTGGAGACTGGAGCTAAATATACCGTAAATCACATCTACATTGTCAGGTTTCTATGTAACGGTAAATGTTCAGAAATGACGGTATATATAGACTAAGAAATTATCCATCCACCTCCACCTACCGAAACACCCAGAGAATGCGACGTGAATCCGAGAGACCGCGATTCCTGCGACAGAGACTTCAAGGTGCAGTTATCATCTGTAAGACACTTCTGAGCCTCCAATAAAATATTTATAGAGATTGGAGAATTATTTATTGCTGCCAAATCTGACGGAATAATTACAGAGACGGAGATCTGCTATTAACATAGGGAAGGGGAGGGGAATCCTTCATATAGCCCTCTGGGGGGGCAATGTATACATTCTACAAGGGGTAATTAAAGATGCGGGCACCCCTGATGATGAGGGGATCACGTATTCCAATTATCAATAATATATATATATATATATATATATATATATGTTCCTATAGATCCATATGATTCAAAACTACAACTCTCAGCATGCCCGGACAGCCAATGGCTGTCCGGACATGCTGGGAGTTGTAGTTTTGAACAGCTGGAGGGCAACAGTTTGGCGACCACTGCAATAGAAAGATAATATGTCTCTAGGTCTAACATAGTCAATATAACTGCAACTTATATGTTCTCGTATTTAAAATAAAGATTAAAGGGGTTATCCAGAAAAAAACTTTATATATATATATATATATATATATATATATATATATATATATATAAATGTATATATATAGATATATATATATATATATATATATATCAACTGAAGAAAGTTAAACAGATTTGTAAATTACTTCTATAAAAAAATCTTAATCCTTTTAGTACTTATGAGCTGCTGAAGTTGAGTTGTTCTTTTCTGTCTAAGTGCTCTCTGATGACACCTGTCTCTGGAACTGTCAAGAGTAGAAGCAAATCCCCATAGCAAACCTCTTCTACTCTGTGCAGTTCCTGAGACAAGCAGAGATGTCACAGAGAGCACTGTTGTCTGACAGAAAAGAACAACTCAGCTTCAGCAGCTGATAATTATTGGAAGGATTAAGATTTTTTTTTAAGAGAAGTAATTTACAAATCTGTTTAACTTTCTGGAGCCAGTTGATATAAAAAAAAAAAAAAAAATGTTTTTTCCTGGAATATCCCTTTAGCACAATTTACATCCCTGGTGGTCTAGAGAAGACAAGGGTTCACAGTATCGTTCCTTGTGTTCTTAGGAAGGGAAAGGAATTATGGTTACATTCCTGATGGTCTAGAGTAAGGAAAGGTTCATGATAATGTTTCTGGGTTTCTCAGGCAGTGAAAGGTTCACAGTAACGTTCCTTGTGTTTTGAGGCAGTAAAAGGTTTTATGGTTGCATCCCTGGTGGTCTAGAGTAGGTAAAGCGTCATGGAAAATTTTCCTGAGTTCTCAGGTAGTAAAGGGATTTATGGTTGCATCCCTGGTGGTCTAGAATAGGAAAAGCATCATGGAAACATTCCCTGGGTTCTCAGGCAGTAAAGGGATTTATGGTTATATTCCTGGTGGTCTAGAGTAGAGAAGGGTTCATGGCAATGTTGCTTTTGTTTAGAGCTTTATGGTAGAGCTCTGGGGGATAAGAGTAGTAAAGGGATAATGGTAACATTCATTAAGTTCTCAGCAAGTGAAGGGCTTTATGGTTACATCCCTGGTTGTCTCCAGTAGTAAAGGGTTCATAGTAACATTCCTTGTCTTCTCAGGCATGAAAGGCTTTATGATTACATCCCTGGTTGTCTAAAATGGTGAAGTGGTAATAGTAATGTCAAGGTTGGCTGCTGGTTAGGCCCTAAAATGTTTGTGACTGCCGCTGTATACTGCTGAGTGTCGACACAAGAAATAAGCACCAAACAAAAAGTTGGTATGAAACTCCTTCTCAGCAGGAAGCTAAGGAGCTGTCCCAAAGAGTTTTGTTTATTTTACGGAAGTACATTGGTTTTTACATTTGACAAAAAGGGGAGGTTAGTTATCACGTCAAAATCATCATATTATATTTTGATTGGTTATTTGAGTATTGGGTCTCTATATATTAGCATATTAAGCATTCATTTATTTCTTGGCCATAGTTCACTTATGTTGCCTTTTCCCTATTCCACCAGAAAATTCCAGATTTATCTGCCCTTCTGCACAGTCTATATTTCTTCAAATGCCTTTGTCTCTTGCTTCCAAACTCTTCTTTATTTTGCATCTTTCAGCATGTGTATATATATATATATATATATATATATATATATATATATATATATATTGATCAGTAATCAAAATCATAAGGGTCATCCTTATGAGTAACATTCCTTGTGTTCTCAGGTAATGAAGAGCTTTATATTTACATTCCTGGTGGTCTGGGGTAATTAAGGGATACTGGTAACATTCCTAGTCTTTTCAGGAAATAAAGGGATTTATGATTACATCCTAGGTGGTCTAAAACAGTAAAGTGGTAATAGGTAACATTTGTTGTTTTCTCATGCAGTGAAAGGCTTTATGGTTACATTCCTGGTGGTCTAGAGTAGTGAAGAGATAATAGTAACATTCCTTGGATTCTTAGGTAGTAAAGAGCTTTATTTTTGCATCTCTGGTAATCCAGAATAATGAATGGGGTAATTATAACATTCCTTGTGTTCTCATGCAGTGAAAGGCTTTATGGTTACATCCCTGGTGGTCTAGAGTAGTGAAGAGATAATAGTAACATTTCTTACATTCTTAGTAGTAAGGAGCTTTATATTTGCATCTCTGACAATCCAGATTAATGAATGGGGTAATTGTAACATTCCTTGTGTTCTCAGGGAGTAAAAGGCTTTGTGGTTACATCCTTGGTGGTCTAGAATAGTGAAGGGGTAATGGTAACATATCTTGAGTTCTCAAGCAGCGAAGGGCTTTATAGTTACATCTCTAGTAGTCTAGAGTAGTGAAAAGGTAATGGTAAAATCCCTTTTCTTCTCAGGAAGTGAAGGGCTATACGCTTACATTGTTTGTGATGGTAACATTCCTTATG
Organism: Hyla sarda; assembly: GCF_029499605.1. Taxonomy (NCBI): domain Eukaryota; kingdom Metazoa; phylum Chordata; class Amphibia; order Anura; family Hylidae; genus Hyla; species Hyla sarda. The sequence continues at coordinate 368,232,771 of NC_079193.1, read as the reverse complement.
TTGTCAGGCGGTGAAAGGCTTTATAGTTACATCCCTGGTGGGCAATAGTAGTGAAGGGTTTATGGTAACATTTCTTGTGTTTTCAGGCAGCAGAGAGCTTTATGGTTACATCCCTGGTGGTCTAGAGCAGTGAAGGGGTAATGGAAACATTTCTTGTGCTTTCAGTTAGGGAAGGGCTTTATGGTTACACTCCTGGTGGTCTAGGGTAGTGAAAGGGTAATGGCAACATTCCTTTTGATCTCAGGCAGTGAATGGCTTTATATTTACATTCCTGGCAGTCTACAATTGTTGCAATCATGGGGTGATGGTAATTTTTCTTGTGCTCTCTGTGACGGGGTTCATAGTAACATTCCCCATAATAAGGGAAGAAGTTTTAGGCTACATCCCTGGTGGTCTGGAGCAGTAAAGAATTTAATCATCAGATAACTAAGGTAGTCAAGGTGTTAATGATAAAACTGTTGTTGGACTACTACATTGAGGGGGTTTCCTGGTGGTCACTTAACATTCTCCTAGCCGGATGCCATGTCTTCAATAGAGGTTAGGATCTGTGCTGCACAGGGAATGCTGGGAGATTAATAAAGTTCTGTTTTATTACTTTGTAGCCAATATAAGCTGGAAAAAACATACATTATGTCCAATTATAAATGCATTATATATAGGATGTAAGGGAAAAATAATTTATATGTTCCTATAGATCCATATGATTCAAAACTACAACTCTCAGCATGCTGGGAGTTGTAGTTTTGAACAGCTGGAGGGCAATTGTTTGGCGACCACTGCAATAGAGGGAAAATATGTCTCTAGGTCTAAAATATTTACCATAACTGCAACTTATATCTTCTCATATTTAAAATAAAAATTAACACAATTTACATCCCTGGTGGTCTAGAGAAGACAAGGGTTCACAGTAATGTTCCTTGTGTTCTAAGGCAGAGAAAGGAATTATGGTTACATTCCTGGTGGCCTAGAGTAAGGGAAAGTTCATGGTAATGTTTCTGGGTTTTTCAGGCAGTGAAATGTTCACAGTAAAGTTCCTTGTGTTTTGAGGCAGTGAAAGGTTTTATGGTTGCATCCCTGGTGGTCTAGAGTAGGAAAAGCATCATGGTAACATTCCCTGGGTTCTCAGGCAGTAAAGGGATTATGGTTATATCCCTGGTGGTCTAGAGCAGTAAAGAAGTTAATCATCAGAAACTAGGGTAGTCAAGGTGTTAATGATAAAACCGTTGTTGGACTACTACATCGAAGGGGTTTCCTGGTGGTCGATAATCAATTAGAACATTCCTGGCAGACTAGGAAAGTGAAAGAGTTAATGGCACCCCTGGTGGTATAGGGCAGTGAAAGCATTGACTCCCAATGACTTGCTCCTCCATTTGTGGCTGTAGACTGATCAGACACACAGAGGAGTGTATGTACATATATTATGTGCAGGAGCAGGGACCCCAGTTAATACCATACCAGCCAAAAGCTGTCTGGGCATGCTGGGAGTTGTAGTTTTGCAACATCTGAAGTGGCACAGTTTGGAGACCACTATATGGTGGTCTCCAAACTGTAGCCCTCCAGATGTTGCAAAACTACAACTCCCAGCATGCCCAGACAGTCAGGGATGCTGGGCTTGTAGTTCTGCAATATCTGGCCCTTCAGATGTTGCAGAACTACAACTCCCAGCATGCCTGGACAGTCTGGGCATGCTTGGAGTTGTAGTTTTGCAACATCTGGAGGGCTACAGTTTAGAGGCCACTGTTCTTCCCCAGTTGTTGCATAACTACAACTCCTAGCATGCCCAGACTGTCCAGGCATACTGGGAGTTGTAGTTCTGCAACATCTGAAGGGCCAGATATTGCAGAACTACACGCCCAGCATCCCTGATTGTCTGGCCGTGCTGGGAATTGTAGTTTTGCAACAGCTGTAGGCACACTGGTTGGGAAACACTGAGCTAGAGTCTGTTTCCTAACTCAGTGATTCCAACCCATGTGCCTCCAGCTGTTTCAAAACTACAACTCCCAGAGTGCATTGACAGACTGGGAATTGTAGTTTTGCAACAGCTGGAGGCACATGGGTTGGAATCACTGAGCTAGAGTCTGTTTTCTAACTCAGTGGTTCCCCACCAGTGTGCCTACAGCTGTTGTAAAACTACAACTCCCAGCATGTACGGTCTGTCAGTGCATTCTGGGAGTTGTCATTTTGCCACAGCTGAAGGTTTGGGTGCCCCCCCCCCCCCCCTTGGGGTGCCCCCCCATGTGACTGTACAGGGTACATTCACACGGGCGGGTTTACAGTGGGTTTCCTTCAAGGAAACTTACTGTGAACCCTTGCCTGTGTGAATGTACCCTAAAAACACTACACTAACAAATAATAAAAAGTAAAACACTACATATACACCCCCTTACACGTCGCACCCCCCCCCCCCAATAAAAATGAAGACCGTCTCATACGGCAGTGTTTCCTAAATGATGCCTCCAGCTGTGGCAAAACCACAACTCCCAGTGTTGCCGGACAGCCATAGACTGTCCTGGCAGGCTGGGAGTCTTGCAACAGCTGGAGGCACCTTGTTTGGGAGACACTGCTGTAGGGTTTTGGTGGAGACAAGCCCCGCCCTTGTAACCGGGTCCACCCCTACTGCAAATTCCTTATTCAGGCCTCAAATGCACATGGCGCTCTCTCACTTCGGAGCCCTGTCGTATTTCAAGGTAACAGTTTAGGGCCACATATGGGGTATCTCCGTACTCGGGAGAAATTGCGTTACAAATTTTGGGGGGATTTTTCTCCCATTACCCTTTGTAGAAATGGTAAATTTGGGGAAAAAACCTGCACTTTAGTGAAATTTTTTTTTTTCATTTACACATCCGAATGTAACAAAAAGTCGTCAAACACCTGTGGGGTGTTAAGGCTCACCGGACCCCTTGTTACGTGCCTTGAGGGGTGAAGTTTCCAAAATAGTATGCCATGTTGTTTTTTTTTTTTTTTTTTTTGCTGTTCTGGCACCATAGGGGCTTCCTAAATGCGACATGCCCCCAAAAAACCATTTCAGCAAAACTCACTCTACAAAATCCCATTGTCGCTTCTTCCCTTCTGAGCCCTCTACTGCGCCCGCCGAACACTTGACATACACATATGAGGTATTTCCTTACTCGAGAGAAATTGGGTTACAAATTTTGGGGGGCTTTTTCTCTTTTTATCCCTTGTAAAATTTCAAAAACTGGGTCTACAAGAACATGCGAGTGTAAAAAAAAAATTTGAATTTTCTCCTTCACTTTGCTGCTATTCCTGTGAAACACCTAAAGGGTTAACAAACTTACTGAATGTCATTTTGAATACTTTGATGGGTGCAGTTTTTATAATGGTGTAATTTATGGGGTATTTCTAATATGAAGGCCCTTCAAATCCACTTTAATACTGAACTGGCCCCTAAAAAATTCCGATTTTGAAAATTTTGTGAAAAATTGGAAAATTGCTTCTGAACTTTGAAGCCCTATGATGTTTTCCAAAAGTAAAAAAATTTCTACTTTATGATGCAAACATAAAGTAGACATATTGTATTTGTGAATCAAAATATTATTTATTTAGAATGTTTATTTTCCTTACAAGCAGAGAGCTTTAAAGTTAGAAAAAAGCAAAATTTTTAATTTTTTCATCAAGTTTTGGAATTTTTCACCAAGAAACGATGCAAGTATCGACAAAAATTTACCACTAACATAAAGTAGAATATGTCACGAAAAAAAAATCTCGAAATCAGAATGAAAAGCATCCCAGAGTTATTAATGCTTAAAGTGACAGTGGTCAGAATTGCAAAAAATGCTCCCGTCCTTAGGGTTATAATGGGCTCCGTCCCCAAGGAGTTAATAAAGTTCTGCTTTATTACTTTGTAGCCAATATAAGCTGGAAAAAAAACATACATTATGTCCAATTATAAATGCATTATATATAGGATGTAAGGGAAAAATAACACACATATATATATATATATATATATATATATATATATATATATATATATATGTTCCTATAGATCCATATGATTCAAAACTACAACTCTCAGCATGCTGAGAGTTGTAGTTTTGAACAGCTGGAGGGCAACAGTTTGGCGACCACTGCAAACACTGCACTACATTATGTCCAATAATAAAAGCATTATATAGAGGATGTAAGGGACGCCTACAGTTCAGTCTAGAGTTTCCCTTTAAGCCGCACATTAGATAATAAGTGTTTTCTCTCTCCAAGGTGACAGTAACACAGAAAAAAATGTAAAATAAAAGCCATCTTTTAAGACACAGCCAGAGCTCGGTGTCTTTTTCTGACTTCTGACAGCCGAGAACAAAGTCAAACAACTAAAGAGCTTCACAAAATAATAAGTACAATAGCAGAAGCCAAAAATCATCCAGAAATGACTCGGACTTCAAAAGGAACGGAGAAGAGGCAACATGTCACGGTTACAATCTGCGGCGAGATCACAGCGGCGGCTCAAGGTTCATCCGATCCATAAAATACTGATACTTAAGAAAGCGGGGGAAAAGCGTCTCCGGCAAAGTCACAATCACAGGTGACATCATTCACGTTATTTCCAGAGCGCAGATCATCCGGCTGTGAGATCAGCTTATAGTCCTTGTCTGTAGAATAATCCTATTTATCACTTATTTACTACACATTCTGGTTCTGCGGTGGAAAACATTTTTTTTTTTAAATCAACTGGTGTCAGAAAGTTAAACAGATTTGTAAATGACTTCTATTAAAATATCTTAATCCTTCCAGTACTTATCAGCTGCTGTATGTGCCAGAGGAAGTTGTGTACTTCTTTCCAGTCTGTCCACTGTGCTCTCTGCTGACACCTCTGTTCGAGTCAGGAACTGTCCAGAGTAGGAGCAAATCCCCATAGCAAACCTCTCCTGCTCTGGACAGTTCCTGTCACGGACAGAGGTGTCAGCAGAGAGGACTGTGGTCAGACTGGAAAGAACTACACAACTCCCTCTGTAGTATTCAGTAGCTGATAAGTACTGGAAGGATTAAGATGTTTAAATAGAAGTAATTCCCAATTCTTTTTAACTTTCTGGCACCAGTTGATTTAAACATTTTTTTTCAAGTGATCCTCCCTCCCTAAGGCTAGTAACCAATTAATATTATACATCAGTGTTTCCCAACCAGTGTTCCTCCAGCTGTTGCAAAACTACAACTCCCAGCAATGTATCCAGGCCCCTCCTCCTGATCTCTTTTACAGAGTTCCCCATGACCACCTCCTCCGGGAGAGAATTCCACAGTCTCACTGCTCTTACAGTAAAGAACCCCTGTCTGTGCTGGTGTAGAATCCTTCTTTCCTCTAGACGTAGAGGATGCCCCCTTGTTATAGATACAGTCCTGGGTATAAATAGATCATGGAGAGATCTCTGTACTGTCCCCTGATATATTTATACATAGTTATTAGGTCGCCCCTAAGCCTTCTTTTTTCTAAACTAAATAACCCTAATTCTGATAATCTTTCTGGGTACTGTAGTCCTCCCATCCCCCATATTACCCTGGTTGCCTGTCTTTTAACCCTCTCCAGCTCCACTATATCTTTCTTGTACACTGGTGCCCAGTACTGTACACAGTATTCCATGTGTGGTCTGACCAGCACTGTACACAGTATTCCATGTGTGGTTTGACCAGTACTGTACACAGTATTCCATGTGAGGTCGGACCAGTACAGTACACAGTATTCCATGTGTAGTCTGACCAGTACTGTACACAGTATTCTATGTGTGGTCTGACCAGTACTGTACACAGCATTCCATGGGTAGTCTGACCAGTACTATACACAATATTCCATGTGTGGTCTGACCAGTACTGTACACAGTATTCTATTTGTGTGGTCTGACCAGTACTGTACACAGTATTCTATGTGTAGTCTGACCAGTACTGTACACAATATTCCATGTGTGGTCTGACCAGTACTGTACACAGTATTCCATGTGTAGTCTGACCAGTACTGTACACAATATTCCATGTGTGGTCTGACCAGTACTGTACACAGTATTCCATGTGTGGTCTGACCAGTACTGTACACAGTATTCCATGTGTAGTCTGACCAGTACTGTACACAATATTCCATGTGTGGTCTGACCAGTACTGTACACAGTATTCCATATGTGGTCTGAACATTACTGTACACAGTATTCTATGTGTGGTCTGACCAGTACTGTACACAGTATTCCATGTGTGGTCTGACCAGTACTGTACACAGTATTCCATGTGTGGTCTGACCAGTACTGTACACAGTATTCCATGTGTGGTCTGACCAGTACTGTACACAGTATTCCATGTGTGGTCTGACCAGTACTGTACACAGTATTCCATGTGTGGTCTGACCAGTACTGTACACAGTATTCCATGTGTGGTCTGACCAGTACTGTACACAGTATTCCATGTGTGGTCTGACCAGTACTGTACACAGTATTCCATGTGTGGTCTGACCAGTACTGTACACAGTATTCCATGTGTGGTCTGACCAGTACTGTACACAGTATTCCATGTGTGGTCTGACCAGTACTGTACACAGTATTCTATGTGTGGTCTGACCAGTACTGTACACAGTATTCCATGTGTGGTCTGACCAGTACTGTACACAGTATTTTATGTGTAGTCTGACCAGTACTGAACACAGTATTTTATGTGTAGTCTGACCAGTACTGAACACAGTATTCCATGTGTGGTCTGACCAGTACTGTACACAATATTCCATATGTGGTCTGACCAGTACTGTACACAGTATTCCATATGTGGTCTGACCAGTACTGTACACAGTATTCCATGTGTGGTCTGACCAGTACTGTGTACAGTATTCTATGTGTAGTCTGACCAGTACTGTACACAGTATTCTATGTGTAGTCTGACCAGTGCTGTACACAGTCTTCCACATGTGGTCTGACCAGTACTGTACACAGTATTCCTTATGTGGTCTGACTAGTGATTTGTACAGCGGTAGAATAATTTCCTTGTCGTGGGCATCAATGCCCTTTTTGATACACCCCATGATCCTATTTGCCTTGACAGCAGTTTCCCGACACTGGTCGCTACATATAAATTTACTGACATCTAAAACTCCTATGTCCTTTTCCATGTCAGTCCTCCCCGGTATTTTCCCATTTAGTAGATATTCTCTGGCTGGATTTTTTCTCCGCATGTGCAGAACTTCTCAGTCCGAGCCTGCAACTAACTGTATTTGTTTCTCTGCCTTTTGTCTTTTAGGTTCCCGTATGCAGATTATGTCGGATTCACTGGGCTATGGCGATGACCAGCATTTTTTGTTGTTGTTTTGATAAACTGCCTAATGAGGGAAGTGGGGGCGTTTTAATAGTAATAATTTTTTTTTCATCTGTTTTTATTTCTTATCCCTTTACAGACTTAAAAGCAGAAGCTGTGTAACAGACTGGAGCTGGAGCTTTGCGTTAGCCCATAAAACAACTAGTGTTATCCCCCCATTATTCCCCCAATACCCATAGCCAAAGGACTTCCAGGAAATTCTGCGTATTGATACCATTTTTATGCTTGGTTTAAATCTCAGCAAGTTGTCTTGACCACGTTTACATGCCAAAATAAATGTATTGACTTCCTTCCATGTGATTGGCTTATTACCTATTTGTGTTAACGAAATATTAACCCCATAAGGACCTAGCGTTTTTCTGTTTTTGCACTGTCTTTGGTTTTTTCCTCCTTACCTTTTAAAAATCATAACTCTTTCAATTTTACACCTAAAAAATCCATATGATGCTTATTTTTTTTGCACCGCCAATTCTACTTTGTAATGACATCAGTCATTTTACCCAAAAATCTAGGGTGAAATGGGGAAAAAAAAATCATTGTGCAACATAATTGAAGAAAAAAAACACCATTTGGTAAATTTTGGGGGCTTCTGTTTCTACGCCGTACATTTTTCGGTAAAAATGACACCTTATCATTATTCTGTAGGTTCATACAATTAAAATGATACCCTACTTATATAGGTTTGATTTTGTTGTACTTTTGGAAAAAATCATAACTACATGCACGAAAATTTATACATTTAAAATTGTCCTATTCTGACCCCTATAACTTTATTTTTCCGCGGGGTGGTGTGAAGGCTAATTTTTTTTGCGACGTTATCTGAAGTTTTAATCAGTACCATTTTTGTTTTGATCTGACTTTTTGATCGCTTTTTATTCCTTTTTTATGGTATGAAAAGTGACCAAAAATACGCTATTTTGGACTTTGGAATTTTTTGCGCGTACGCCATTGACCATGTGGTTGAATTTACAATATATTTTTATAGATCGGACATTTACACACGTGGCGATACCATATGTTTATATATTTTTTTATATGGAATTTGGGAAAAGGGGGGGTGATTTAACTTTTAATAAGGAAGGGTTTAATGTGTGTGTTTTTAAACTTTTTTTTAAACATTTTTTTTTTACTTTTAGTCCCCTTAGGGGACTTTTAGGATGAGTCATTTGATTCCTCATACAGATCAATGGGGTTACATAGAATCCCATTGATCTGTGTGCTCTGTGCTCGATTGATAAAGCCTGGTCCTGCCAGGCTTTATCATTCTGAGCACCAGAGCCGGCATGAAAGGAGAGGTAAGCCCTCAGGCTACCTCAGCAGTGGACAGCCGTCACGCCCCCTCCCAATAATATGCATTGAGGGGGTGGGGTGTGACGTCATGAGGGGGTACCCCTTTAAGCCACTTTGTAACCAGTTTGGCAGTATGCTTCGGGTCATTGTCCCTTTTGGAAGACCCAAGGTTTAGCTTCCTGGCTGATGTCTTGAGATGTTGCTTCAGTATTTCCACATAATCTTCTTTTCTCATGATGCCATCCGTGAAGTGCACAAAACCCCCATGCAGCAAAAAAAAAAAACACAACATGATGCTGCCACAGTTGGGAGGGTGTTCTTAGGCTTCCAAGCTTCTCATTTTTTCCTCCAAACTTAACAATGGTCATTATGGCCAAACAGTTCAACTTTAGTTTTGTCAGACCACAGGACATGTCTCCAAAAATGTAGGTCTTTGTTCCTGTGTGCATTTGCAAATATTAATCTGTCTTTTCAATGTTTCTTTTGGAGTATTGGCTTCTTCCTGGCAGAGTGGCCTTTCAGCCCATGTTGATACAGCACTCCGTTCACTGTGGATAATGACACAATCTTACCAGCTTCCGCCAACATCTTCACAAGGACTTTTGCTCTTGTTCTTGGGTTGATAATCACATATCGGATCAAAGCGCATTCATCTCTGAGACACAGAACCCGTCTCCTTCCTGAACAATATGAGGCTGGATATTCCCATCTTGTTTGTAGTGTTGAGCGGCATAGGCCATATTCGAATTTGCGAATATTCGCGAATATATGGACGAATATTCGTCATATATTCGCTAAATTCGCATATTCGAAATATTTGCGTTTTATTTTCGCATTTGCGAAAATTAGCATATGCGAAAATTAACATATGCGGAAGTTAACATAAAAAATTAACATAAAAGAAAGTTTGCATGTGCGAAAATTCGCACGCCAGTCTCAAACAGTAGTGTTAGAGCCTTCTTTACACCACACAAGCTGGAAGAAGAGAGGGGTGATCACTGTGATGTGTACTGTGAAAAAAAAAAAAAAGACGAATATTCGTAATTACGAATATATAGTGCTATATTCGCGAATATTCGCGAATTCGCGAATATGCGATATGCACAAATAAAATTTGCATTGCGAATATTCACGAGCAACACTACTTGTTTGTACTTCCGTATAATTGTTTGTACAGATGAACGAGGCATCTACAGGTATCTGGAAATTGCACCGAAGGATGATCCAGACTTGTGCAAGTCCACAGTTCTCTTCCTGATATCCAGTAAACCGATCAGAAGCTTCCAAAGACATGACATCATCATATGGGCTGTCCCAAATTGTTTAAAGGCATAGTAATCCTAGTGTATGTAAACTTTTGACTTTGCAGAAAGTAATAAAAATGCCTTAACCCCTTAAGGACTCAGCCCATTTTGGCCTTAAGGACTCAGACAATTTAATTTTTACGTTTTCATTTTTTCCTCCTCGCCTTCTAAAAATCATAACTCTTTTATATTTTCATCCACAGACTAGTATGAGGGCTTGTTTTTTGCGCGACCAGTTTTCTTTTGTAATGACATAACTCATTATATCATAAAATGTATGGCGCAACGAAAAAACACTTTTTGTGGGGAAATTAAAACGAAAAACGCAATTTTGCTAATTTTGGAAGGTTTCGTTTTCACGCCGTACAATTTATGGTAAAAATGACGTGTGTTCTTTATTCTGAGGGTCAATACAATTAAAATGATACCAATTATGACATACTTTTCTATTATTGTTGCGCTTAAAAAAAATCACAAACTTTTTAACCAAATTAGTACGTTTATAATCCCTTTATTTTGATGACCTCTAACTTTTTTATTTTTCCGTATAAGCGGCGATATGGGGGCTCATTTTTTGCACCATGATCTGTAATTTTTTTTGATACCACATTTGCATATAAAAAACTTTTAATAAATTATTTATTAAATTTTTTTTTATAAAATGTATTAAAAAAGTAGGAATTTTGGACTTTTTTTTTTTCGTTCACGCCGTTCACCGTACGGGATCATTAACATTTTATTTTAATAGTTCGGACATTTACGCACGCGGCGATACCAAATATGTCTATTAAAAAAATGTTTACGCTTTTTGGGGGTAAAATAGGAAAAAACGGACATTTTACTTTTTTATTGGGGGAGGGGATTTTTAACTTTTTTTTAACTTTTACTTTTAAATTTAAAAAAAAATTTTTTTACACTTGAATAGTCTCCATAGGCTCGATCACAGACCAGAGCAGGAGACGCCGGGAGCCGCACGGAGGAATGCGTTATGAATGATCGGATCCCCGCAGCAGCGCTGCGGGTGATCCGATCATTCATTCAAATCGCGCACTGCCGCAGATGCTGATATCTGTATTGATCCCGGCACCTGAGGGGTTAATGGCGGACGCCCGCGAAATCGCGGGCGTCGGCCATTGCCGGCGGGTCCCTGGCTGCGATCAGCAGCGGGGATCAGCTGCGCATGACACGGGCATCGCTCCGATGCCCGCGGTTATGCTTAGGACGTAAATGTACGTCCTGGTGCGTTAAGTACCACCGCACCAGGATGTACATTTACGTCCTGCGTCCTTAAGGGGTTAAAGAGGAACTCCGGTGGAAACAAGTAGAAAACAAATATTTTCAAATCAACTGGTGCCAGAAAGTTAAACAGATTTGTAAATGACTTCTATTAAAAAATCTTAATCCTTCCAGTACTTACTAGCTGCTGTATAAAACAGAGAAATTTGTGAATTTATTTTTTGTCTGACAACAGTGCTCTCTGCTGACACCTCTGTCCGTGTCAGGAATTGTCCAAATTAGAATCATATCCCCATAGAAAACCTAAAAGGGGTAAGGTTTATTCTGATTTCATGTCTTTGTATATAGTAAATGCAAACTTATGGTTTCAACTGTAACATATTTGAGGTTTCAGCCCTTGGATAGAAGGGGCCCCATCATGTTTGGTCCCATTTCTATTTATTTTGGTAAGAAACGGCGCAGATCTCCTCTCTCCAGGAAACTGCATTGTCAGCAAATTAATGGAGGGGGTATTACCCAATGGGTCATGGAAAATAAAGGGAAATATACATCAGACATTTCTGTCCTGTGGCAAAATCAAACGCGATCTTTTTGTCAAGTCTGTACCAGCCACCAGACTCAGAATGAGAAAATCCGCAGCGCCCTTTTAAAGGGGTACTCCGCCCCTAGACACCTTATCCCCTATCCAAAGAATAGGGGATTAGATGTCTGATCACGGGGGTCTCGCCGCTGGGGACCCCCGCGATCTCAGATGCGGCACCTCAGACATCCGGTGCACGGAGCCCACGTCCATGACTGGCGATGCGGGGCAGAGGCTCGTGACGTCACGGCCACCCGCTTGTGATGTCACGGCCACGCCCCCTCAATGCAAGTCTATAGGAGGGGGCGTGATGACCTCCCATAGACTTGCATTGAGGGGTCGTGGCCGTGATGTCACGAGCGGGGAGCAGCCATGATGTCACAAGTCTCCAACACTGCACCCGACGCTCTAAACAAACACTGGGTGCACCAGGGAGATCACTGGGGTCCCCCGCAGCGGACCCCCCCCCACGATCAGACATCTTAACCCCAATCCTTTGGATAGGGGATAAGATGTCTGATCGCTGAGGACCCCCGCGATCTCGGCTGCGGCCCCCCAGACATCCGGTGCACGGAGCGAACTTCGATGACTGGCGATGCGGGGCAGAGGCTTGTGACATCACGGCCACACCCCGCTTGTGATGTCACGGTCACGCCCCCTCAATGCAAGTCTATTGGAGGGGGCGTAACGGGGCATGGACCATCCCTTAGCGGGGCGCGGCACCTGATGCTCTAAACAAACACTGGGTGCCGCAGGGAGATTGCGGGGGTCAGACATTGCCGCAATCAGACATCTTATCCCCAATCCTTTGGATAGGGGATAAGATGTCTAGGGGTGGAGTACCCCTTTAAGCAGCCACTTAGGCTTAGCATGTAACACTGTACAAGATAATGAAATCTAGTGGAGGAGATGTTTGATGTGAATCATTACTATAACAGAGAGCGGAGAATTCTGCCTGTGATCATTTATCTCTCAGCTTCCAAAAATACAATTTCTATTCTGATGAGCCAAATGCATAGCAAAGGGGTTTCTTCTTGTAAAATATGTTTTGGAGGTGATGCATTAACCTGATAGTGTTGTGCAGTTGATGCTTTGTAAAATTTATTATGCGCTTCAGAGTGTAAATATAAAGGAGAAGCCGAGTGAAAAAGATGGATGGCTTGATACTGTGTATTCTCTGTCCGTGGTCCTGAATCATTATTGTAACAAATATTGACAAGAGACGAGAAAATGAAAGATTGGGATGCAGGGTCAGGTAGGAGCCGGGAACGGCGGAATTAATGAGAGGCGACATAGTGGGGAGGCGCGGTGACCTCATAGGAGTCTGAAATGTATATATACACTGAGCCATAGCATTAAATCCTGATATACCTAATATTATGTAGATCCCAAACAGCTGGGTGGCCATCTTTCTTGCAAAAATAAATAAATTATATATATATATATATATATATATATATATATATATATATATATATATATATATATATATAGGCCATGCTAATTTGCATAATTAATTATATATGCGTGTCACAGGATACATGGGGGAAGTGTTGTCCTATTCTGATCCCTATAATTTTTTTTTTCTAATTATACGGGGCTGTATGAGGGTCATTTTTTTGTGCCCCGATCTGTAGTTTTTAACAGGACCCTTTTTGTTTTGATGGGACTTTTTTTTTTATTAAACTCGGGAGTTGCAGTTAGCTACTAACTACAACTCCCAGCATGTTGGACTATATAGTAGTATATAGTATAGGTCAATGTTTCCCAACCAGGGGTGCCTCCAGCTGTTGCAAAACTACAACTCCCAGCATGTTGGACTATATAGTAGAATATAGTGTAGGTCGGTGTTTCCCAACCAGGGGTGCCTCCAGCTGTTGCAAAACTACAACTCCCAGCATGTTGGACTATATAGTAGAATATAGTATAGGTCGGTGTTTCCCAACCAGGGGTGCCTCCAGCTGTTGCAAAACTACAACTCCTAGCATGTTGGACTATATAGTAGGATATAGTGTAGGTCGGTGTTTCCCATCCAGGGGTGCCTCCAGCTGTTTCAAAACTACAACTCCCAGCATGTTGGACTATATAGTAGAATATAGTATAGGTCAGTGTTTCCCAACCAGGGGTATCTCCAGCTGTTACAAAACTACAACTCCCAGCATGTTAGACTATATAGTAGTATGTAAAATTGGTCAGTGTATTCCAACCAAGGGTGACTCCAGCTGTTGCAAAACTACAACTCCCAACATGTTGGACTATATAGTAGAATATAGTATAGGTCGGTGTTTCCCAACCAGGGGTATCTCCATCTGTTGCAAAACTACAACTCCCAGCATGTTGGACTATATAGTAGTATATAGTATAGGTCAATGTTTTCCAACCAGGGGTGCCTCCAGCTGTTGCAAAACTACAACTCCCAGCATGTTGAACTGTATAGTAGTACATAGTATAGGTCAATGTTTTCCAACCAGGGGTGCCTCAAGCTGTTGCAAAACTACAACTCCCAGCATCTTGGACTATATAGTAGTAAATAGTATAGGTCAGTGTTTCCTAACCAGGGGTGCCTCCAGCTGTTGCAAAACTACAAATCCCAGCATGTTGGACTAAATAGTAGTTAATAGTATAGGTCAGTGTTTTCCAACCAGTGGTATCTCCAGCTGTTGCAAAACTGCAACTCCCAGCATGCCCGTACAGCCATTGGCTGTCAGGGCATGCTGGGAATTGTGGTTTTGCAGCAGTTGGAGATGCTCTGGTTGGGAAACACTAGTATAGGTTATGGTGCAACATTCTGGGAGTTGGAGAATTGGTTGGATAAATACCGGCCATTCCGGCAGGGTGGCCAAAATACCGTCTGTATTGGTAAAATACCGGCCAGGTAGCAACCCTACGAACAGCACTAACCCATTGAGGCCTGGACACCCCAAGACCTGTGATGTGTCCTGACGTATCGACCCGATTATTCTGTAAGGTGTGAGGTGTGGCTTCCATGGATGGGACCTACAGATGATGGATCGGATGAGATCTGGGGAATCTGGAGGCTAAGACACCTTCTTAATGTCTTTGTCATGTTCAATGTCTTCAGTGTGGCCCAAGCCTTATCCTTCTGAAAGAGGACACTGCCATAGGGGGTCTGGCTGCCATGTACAATGGATAGGTAGGTGGTACATGTCACATTATGCGTTGACCCACCGTTTCCAGCAGAACGTTGCCCATCACACTTTCCCTACCGGCTTGTCTTCTCATAGTGTCATCCAGGTCCCATCTCTTCCTCAGGTAAGTGACCCACACACACCCGGCCATCCACATGATCCCATGCATAGGGGTAGCGTAGTCAGGGTGTTGCTTCAGTATATCAGGGGTTAAGGTTAACCCTATTGTTCGTGACGCCAGGCTGAGGGCTAGTATGCTGAGGTAATTCTCCGGCCTATCGCCGCCCTTCCCAGTAACAATAGGTGCATGCATAAAATGACTGAAGGTCCACAAGGTAGTTGAACTTGAACTTGGATAAACTTTACTTAAAGGCTTGCGGTACATCCAATGAACAGTAACAGTCTCATTAATACACTTTAGTGACTGACAGTTGTTGCGGACCTTGATTATTGTTATAAGTCTCTGAATTTAGGGTTAATTGCGAAGATCCGTCCGGATTTAGGGGTTAGATAAGGTCAGGTGATCTTGCAGAGTGCTTAGTGATTGATACACTCACGGTTTTGTAAAGATCAGCTGTCGCCGCAAGGCTCGGGCCTAACTCACTGATGACAGCAGCGCAGATCCTTCCCTGTCAACAGCCCACGAGGAAAGAGATGTTGCTTGCTTGGCTACACAGGAACAAGAGAGAGAGCAATGGCCGTCGCTCCCTTATATGGGCAGGGGCAGGGCCTTTCTGGATTGGTCCAAATCAGCTGTCATTCACCGTTACATAGCCTGATGGGTAAACACCTGACTTCCTCCAAAGGTCCTTGAACTACAAACCATAGAGTCTTTGGAACGCATCACGTGACCCGCAGGTCCTGCAACGCTAACTAGGCAAGTACACTTACTATATAAATATATACATTAAATTTAAATAATTTTAATTACAAAAGGGGAGACAAGGGGCTAACTAAGGATGAGGACCCCACCTAAACCTAGGGACTCTGACTTTGGGGACCCCACCACAAGGCAACGGATACGATCCGGTGCCGGGACACCACAAACCCCCGTACTTAAAATAAGTCGACCCCGACGCCTGTCCCCTAAGGCAGAGGAACTAGGGCAGACTTAAGCAGGATCACTAACTAGACAGAATCTATATCCTGACAAACTTTTATACACATTAGGTACTTTTAAACCTACTTGACATTTTCTAGGCATTTTAACCCCTTAAGGACCAGGGCTTTTTCCGTTTTTTCATTTTAAATTTTTCCTCCTTAACTTAAAAAAATCATAACTCTTAAAAATTTTCACCTAAAATTATATATAGTGGCTTAATTTTTGCGTCACTAATTCTACTTTGTAATGACATTAGTCATTTTACCCAAAAATCTACGGTGAAACGGGAAAAAAAATCAAAATTGATGAAAAAACACTATTTTGTAAGTTTTGGGGTCTTCTATTTTTACGCAGTACATTTTTTGTCAAAAATGATACCTTATCTTTATTCTGTAGGTCCATACGGTTAAAATGATACCCTACTTGTATAGGTTTGAATTTGTATCACTTCCGAAAAAAATCATGAATACATGCAGGAAAATGTATACGTTTAAAATGGTCATCTTTTGACCCCTATAACTTTTTTATTTTTCTGTGTTCAGGGCGCTTTGAGGACTCATTTTTTGTGCCGTCATCTGAAGTTTTTAGCGGTACCATTTTTGTTCTGATCAGACTTTTTGATCACTTTTTATTCACTTTTTTGTGGTATAAAAAGTGATCAAAAATGCGCTATTTTGGACTTTGGAATTTTTTTGCGCGTACGCCATTGAACCAGCGGTTTAAAAAGCGGTATATTTTTATAAATCGGACATTTCCGCACGCGGCGATACCACATATGTTTATTTTTATTATTATTTACATAATGTTTTTTTTATTTTTGGAAATGCCGGGTGATTTAAACTTTTATTAGGGGAAGGGATAATTGAAAGGGTTAATGATTTTTTTACACTTTTCTTATGCAACATTATAGCTCCCATAAGGGGCTATAACATTGCATTTACTGATCTTTTGCACTGATTGATCCATCTCCATAGGAATGGATCAATCAGTGTTTTCGGCGATTGAATGCTCAAGCCTGGATCTCAGGCTTGAAGCATTCATTCGGTGATCGGACAGCACAGGAGAAGGTAAGAAGACCTCCTCCTGTGCTACAGCTGTTCGGGATGCCGCGATTATACCGCGGCGATCCCGAACAGCTCCCTGAGCTAGCCGGGCACTTTTACTTTCGTTTTTAGCCGCGCGGCTCAGCTTTGAGCGCGCGGCTAAAGGGTTAATAGCGTGCGGCACAGCGCTCAGTGCTGCGCGCTATTAGAGGCGGGTCCCGGCTTCACTATGATGCCTGGGCCCGCCACGATATGATGCGGGGTCACCGTGTGACCCCGCGTTATATCGCAGGACCGGGACCCATGACGTATGCATACGTCATGGGTCCTTAAGAGGTTAAACATTTTGTAGACTAGTAATCCTACTAGACATCTAGGAAGGCTTCCAAGACATTTATGAAGTTATCTAAGCAATTAAGCTATCTAGACCTTTAGTTTCTAGCTTCTAAAACATTTTTATTAAGCTTACTATACATTTTAAAGCTTACTAGACAATTAGGCAGCTATCTAACATGTAATTTCTAGCTCCTAAGACATTTGATTAGCTCTCTACACATCTTTATGAGGCTAACTAAACATTAGCACAGCTCTCTATACCTTTAGTTTCAAGCTGACTAAACAATTTTATTATCTCACACATTTTATTCGCCAACAATGAGTTTCCAGTTAGTACACATAAGGTATACTGGCTAGCCGGAAACTAGGTCACAGTAAGATTGGCTGCTAGGGTCTATCGGCTACACGCTACTTACCCCTAGAGCACTTCACATAATCTACGTAGGTTACTTTAAGAACTACGTGTTTCATTTGTTAGCTCGCAAGAGCACCTACTGGCCAGGTAGAGCATCACACGCAAAGAAGGAGAAGTGTACCTAAGAGTGGTAGAAATTGAATTTCAATAGGCTACAATCCCTAAAGTGTTTTCTTAAGTGAGAGAAAATTGAGGTAGAACATTTAAGTCAGCAATCCAGAGTACTATGTGTGCAAGTACTATTTTAAGGGGAATCTTCCCTATTATTTTTGTTGAGACAGGTGCTAGCGATGGGCGACAGCAATAATACTACCCTCGGAGGAGCCGGGGTGTCACCTATTTAGCAACTACTAAACACCTTTAGCATTCTATACATTTGTATGTACAAGAATCATTTATGGTTTTTAGTGTTGAGTGTACACGTGCAGCACACCGGCACTTTCTGTGTACAGCTCTGACTCACTTTTATGTACATAGATATTAGACTATCTTTCTATGTACAACCCTTATCTATTTTTTATGTACACAGACACAAGGATACCTTCCTGTGTACAAGAACCATATACATATTTACTACACAATTTACACAATTATTAACACTCCAACATAGTTCAGGTGCATTCACCTGATAAGTGCAACATTTAGCATAAGAGTTACATAGTTACATAGTTACATAGTTAGTACGGTCGAAAAAAGACATATGTCCATCAAGTTCAACCAGGGAATTAAGGGGTAGGGGTGCGGCGCGATATTGGGGAAGGGATGGGATTTTATATTTCTTCATAAGCATTAATGTTATTCTGTTCCAGAAATGTATCTAATCCTGTTTTAAAGCTGTTAATTTTTCCTGCTGTGACCAGTTCCTGAGGTAGACTGTTCCATAAGTTCACAGTTCTTATGGTAAAGAAGGCGTGTCGCCCCTTGAGACTAAACTTTTTCTTCTCCAGACGGATGGAGTGCCCCCTCGTCCTTTGGGGGGGTTTAACCTGGAACAGATTTTCTCCATATTTTTTGTATGGGCCATTAATATACTTATATACGTTTATCATATCCCCCCTTAAACGTCTCTTCTCAAGACTAAACAATTGTAACTCCTTTAATCGCTCCTCATAGCTAAGATGTTCCATGCCCCATATTAGTTTAGTCGCGCGTCTCTGCACCCTTTCCAGCTCCACAGTGTCCCTTTTATGTATAGGCGACCAAAATTGAACAGCATATTCCAGGTGAGGCCGTACCAATGCTTTATAAAGGGGGAGTATTATGTCCCTTTCCCTTGAGTCCATGCCTCTTTTGATACGTGACAATATCCTGCTGGCTTTGGAAGCAGCAGCCTGACATTGCATGCTATTCTGTAGTCTGTGATCTACAAGTACACCCAGATCCTTCTCTACCAGTGACTCTGCCAGTTTAATGCCCCCTAAGACATACGACGCATGCAGGTTATTAGTACCCAGATGCATAACTTTACATTTATCCACATTGAACCTCATTTGCCAAGTGGATGCCCAGACACTTAGTCTATCCAAGTCATCTTGTAACTTATGCACATCCTGTATAGACTGTACCGTGCTACAAAGCTTGGTGTCATCTGCAAAGATAGAAACAGAGCTGTTAATGCCATCCTCTATATCATTGATGTCACGGATCGGCAGGCTGGAGGTGGATCCTCTGTGTCAGAGAGGGTTTGGCGTGGACCGTGTTGGTGGACCGGTTCTAAGTAGCTACTGGTTTTCACCAGAGCCCGCCGCAAAGCGGGGTGGTCTTGCAGCGGCGGTAGCAACCAGGTCGTATCCACCGGCAACGGCTCAACCTCTCTGACTGCTGAGATAGGCATGGTACAAGGGATAAGGCAAGAGCAAGGTCGGACGTAGCAGAAGGTCAGGGCAGGCAGCAAGGATCGTAGTCAGGGGCAACGGCAGGAGGTCTGGAACACAGGCTAGGAACACACAAGGGAACGCTTTCACTAGGCACAAGGGCAACAAGATCCGGCAAGGGAGTGCAGGGGAAGTGAGGTATAAGTAGGGAGTGCACAGGTGGAAATTAATCAAGCTAATTGGGAAGATTGGGCCAGGCACCATCATTGGTGCACTGGCCCTTTAAATCTAGAGAGCTGGCGCGCGCGCGCCCTAGAGAGCGGAGCCGCGCGCGCCAGAGCATGACAGTCGGGGACCGGGACAGGTAAGTGACTTGGGACGCGATTCGCAAGCGGGCGCGTCCCGCTGTGCGAATCGCATCCCCGACGGCCATGACAGTGCAGCGCTCCCGGTCAGCGGGACCGACCGGGGCGCTGCAGGGAGAGAGACGCCGTGAGCGCTCCGGGGAGGAGCGGGGACCCGGAGCGCTCGGCGTAACAATTGATATATAAATTAAACAACAGCGGGCCCAGTACTGAACCTTGGGGTACACCACTAATTACCGGGGACCAATCAGAGTACGAATCATTGACCACCACTCTCTGGGTACGATCCATGAGCCAGTGTTCAATCCAGTTACAAACTAAAATTTCCAAACCCAAAGACCTTAACTTACCTGTCAGACGTCTGTGAGGGACAGTATCAAACGCTTTAGCAAAATCCAGAAACACTATATCCACAGCCATTCCTCTGTATACACAGCCCCCCCTATATCCACAGCCCCCCCCCCCCTCTATATACACAGCCATTCCTCTGTCAAGGCTTCTACTCACCTCTTCATAAAAGCAAATTAGATTGGTTTGACAACTTCTATCCTTAGTAAACCCATGCTGGCTATCACTTATAATACTATTATCCCCTATGTATTCCTGTATGTAATCCCTTATAAGTCCTTCAAACAATTTACCCACAATGCACGTTAAACTTACCGGTCTATAGTTTCCTGGGGAAGACCTAGAGCCCTTTTTGAAGATTGGCACCACATTCGCCTTGCGCCAGTCCCTTGGCACAATACCAGACACCAGTGAATCTCTAAATATCATGAACAGGGGTACAGATATCACTGAACTTACCTCTCTAAGAACTCTTGGGTGTAGTCCATCCGGTCCTGGGGATTTGCTTACATTTATATCACTTAACTTACCTTGTACCATCTCTACATTAAGCCAGTTCAGTACATTATATGATGTGTTACCAGCACTGACCTGGCCAATGTCAGCTCCTTTTTCCATAGTGTATACAGAACTAAAGAACCCATTCAGTAGCTCCGCCTTCTCTTGATCGCCCGCGACAACCTCCCCATTATCATTGTTAAGGTCCTACATGCTCTGTCCTCAGTTTTTTTGCATTTATATATCTAATAAAATATTTAGGAATAGGATTAGTTTTGCTTTCTTTGGCCACCTGTCTCTCGTTTTGAATTTTTGCTGTTTTTATTAAATTTTTACAGATTTTATTAAGCTCTTTGTACTGTTTAAATGTTATAGCTGACCCATCAGATTTGAATTTTTTGAAGGCTATTTTTTTGTTGTTTATTGCTCTTTTAACATCATTTGTCAGCCATGTAGGATTTAGTTTTAATTGTTTATATTTGTTCCCCTTTGGTATATATTTCCCCTTTCCCCTTTAGTTCTTATGAAGCTGCTGGTATATACATAAAACAGACATGTAAGGATCAGCAGTCCACCTTCACTAAGAGTCCAATTAAAGGGAAATATACAAAGTGGCATGTAAGGATCAGCAGTCCACCTACACTAGGAGTTCATGGAAGGGAAAGGTAAACACGGCCTTAACCACAACTCAGCCGGGTACAGTCCTTAATGAATCTCCTACAGGCTAGGAGTCTCTTGACTTAATTGTCAGGCACAAGCTTAGTGGTTACGTTGCTGAACTTTGAACTGGAACAATCTTAGCACAGTCCTGCTAGGCACAATTCTTGAACTTGGTTGCTGCAAAATAAAAGTGGTTAACACACGAAACAATCTGACATTACTTTAAAGTCTCTTCAAAGAATATTCTTCTTTACTCTTGTTGTGCCTCTCTTGGTTCCCCCATACCTTCCAACAACAGGGGCAGGTGTAGAATTGACATAGCTTTGCCACACCACATTGGTGAGGGTGGAGTAGTGGATGGCAGCATTAGAAGGGGACCCAGGCTTTCTAGCTGGGATCAAAGTGGGGCAATAGGGCTTGAGTACCATCTCCAAACTAGGATGGACCCATAACTCTTTCTTCGGTACCCTGGAAGCAGGCAAACTCTCCATGTCAGAAGAGGGCCTTGGTACATACGTTGGTACCTGTGCAGGAGGCAAACTCTCATTGCTCCGAGAGGGCCTAGGTACGTGCATTGGTACCTCTGGAACAGACAAACTCTCATTGCTCCGAGAGGGTCCAGGTACTGTCTTTGGTGCCCGCAATTTGGGCTAACTTTCCTGAACTTGAGCAGGACTTGACTCTCAACGGTATGTAGAAGATGAAGAACTTTTGCTGTACATAGAAGATGATGAACTTGACTCTTTGCTGTACATAGAAGATGATGAACCTGGCTGTTGAGGCTCCTCCTCCTTGGGTACGCTGGTGGAGGCTTTAGGTGCGGACCATTTCAACCTTAAGTTGAAGGGATCGGACTCCCAATCAGTTGACAGAAAATATTCGAAGGGAAGCTGTGTTGGGGCTGTTGGTCTGGTGACCGCTGCAGCCCATTCTCCACGAAGGCTCTGGACGGGGGTGTACTCTACAATTTCACCAACCTCCTAGGTGTAGAACTTCTTATGGAGATATGGCCTTTGCACTGCTCACCGATTTACGAGGATGGTCTGCCCAGTGTGGCAGTCAAGGAGTGTCCGATAACCTCTGATCTTGTCGAACTTGGCCCCAGTTGCTCTTCTTCTTTCTAATGCCTCCTCCCCTTCTCGGGGGTGATTCCATTTACGAATGTACAATGCCTCCATTTCTTTGGTGTTCTCTTGCCACCGTACTTTCTCTTCATGGGGCAAATGCACGTGCTTGGGGGCATAGAGTTCTTTGTGTCGGGCCTTTAGCTTTTCCATCAATTCGGCCAGCTCGGCTTCTTGACGGGCCTTTCTTTTTCTGCAGTTGGGATTGGTGGTAGTGGCTTCCCAGGTAATGGTTGAAGTACTCTGTGCATGTACTCGATCAGCTCCGGCTCATCTCCGAACACCCACTGTGGCAATTTTGGTGAGCACTGTCATGCACTAGGCAAACTTGATCGAGGTATGACCTCAGGGCTGGAGGAGGAAGAAAAGTCCACCTCTGGTGGGGTACTTACTGCAGACTCCTCCGATGGAATCTTG
This sequence comes from Hyla sarda, assembly GCF_029499605.1. Classification (NCBI taxonomy): domain Eukaryota; kingdom Metazoa; phylum Chordata; class Amphibia; order Anura; family Hylidae; genus Hyla; species Hyla sarda. Next base: position 368,209,800 of record NC_079193.1, on the reverse strand, counting down.
GCCCACGAGCCCCAAGTTCTGGGGTGAGGGGACAGTCTCACCGGCGATGCACCTCCAGGTGTCCCTGCGCTCTCCGCTGGAGGTGTCTCTGGCCAATCGTCGTCATCATCAGGCAGTGGGGGAATATTGCAGGCCCCCTCTTCGTCTAATGACAACCGCTGCAGACGGTCAGCAAGTTCTTGGAAAAGTTGGGCTGCGACTGACACAACTTTCCGCTTTTCCGGCGCCATTTTGCTAACTTCACCACGTGGAACGCTGCTCTCCGCCATGTCTGTACTCTGCGGCTCTCTGTGCAGACTGAAGAGGTCGCCGTGCGTGGCGTCTTTTGTAGTGGGCTTCCCCTGGCGGCTGGCAGGAAGGACGTTATCGGTGCAGCCCTGACTTCCGGTCCCTCCAGAGATGACTCCTGTATCTCTAAGTTCCTTTCGGGTGTGACACAGCAACTTGGCAGCCACGCCCAGGGGTGGGGCGTGGCGCATCGCAGGCTTTCTTCGTGGGCTTTCCCGGCAGCAGTTCGGCTCCGCCTGTGCCGACCGGACCATAGGATCGCAGCATGAACTCATTGTGCAGTTTACACATCTTAGTTGTAGATGAATTTTCGACTCCCCCCTTACTTTTGTCGTGGCCCCCTTGTATGGTGCACTACAAGCACCGCTTCCGTACACAGCAACATGGTTTGCAGCACATGAATAAAGTTTGTTTTCTGTGGGGGAGTACACTTTCACTAGTGGCGACTGTAGTAGGCACACACCTGAATCCTGTTCGTGCGAAGCCAAAAAGGCTTTGTGGTAGGCCTCTGGGGGTAGGGGTAGTGTAGTCAGGGTATTGCTTCAGTATATCAGGGGTTAAGGTTAACCCTATTGTTCGTGACGCCAGGCTGAGGGCTAGTATGCTGAGGTAATTCTCCGGCCTATCGCCGCCCTTCCCAGTAACGAGGGAACAAGGTAGTTGAATGGGAACTTGGATAAACTTTACTTAAAGACTTGCAAAGAACAGCAACAGTCTCATTAATACAGTCTCCATACACTTCAATGACTGACAGTTGTTGCGGACCTTGACTTTTGTTATAAGTCTCTGAATTTAGGATTAATTGCAAAGATACGTCCGGATTTAGAGGTTAGATAAGGTCAGGTGATCTTGCAGAGTGCTTAGGGATTGATACACTCACGGTTTTGTAAAGATCAGCATTCGCCGCAAGGCTCGGGCCTAACTCACTGATGACAGCAGTGCAGATCCTTCCCTGTCAACAGCCCAAGAGGAAAGAGATGTTGTTTGCTTGGCTGCACAGGAACAAGAGAGAGAGAGTAAGGGCCCCCGCTCCCTTATATGGGTAGGGCCGTTCTGGATTGGTCCAAATCAGCTGTCATTCACCGTTACATAGCCTGATGGGTAAACACCTGACTTCCTCCAAAGGTCCTTGACCTACAAACCATAGAGTCTTTGGAACGCATCACGTGACCCGCAGGTTCTGCGATGCTAACTAGGCGAGTACACTTACTATATAAATATATACATTAAATTTAAATAATTTTAATTACAAAAGGGGTGACAAGGGGCTAACGAAGGATGAGGACCCCACCTAAACTTAGGGACTCTGATTTTGGGGACCCCACCACAAGTCAACGGATACGATCCGGTGCCGGGACACCACACCAAGAAACCAGGTTGTCTTCTTCAATTGCTCCATGGTCCACTTTTGAGCCTCTTATGCCTATTGTAGATGCTTTCGGTGGTAGACAGGGGTCAGCATGGACATTGTGACCGGTCTGTGGCCTACATCCACTTATATACATTGGGGGATATTTATCAAAACCTGTCCAGAGAAAAACTTGCCCAATTGCCCATAGCAACCAATCAGACTGCTTGTTTCATTTTTCCTAAAAATGAAAGAAGGGATCTGATTGGTTGCTATGGGCAACTGGGCAAGTTTTTCTCTGGACAGGTTTTGATAAATATCCCCCAATAAGCTCAATGCGTTGTATAAGATTAAACCCTTCTATCATGGCCAGCAGGAACTATCTTCTTTGCAATTTCTAGTTGCTCTGTGGGATTGGACCTAATCAGGGCCGGTTCTGCCTATAGGCAAAATAGGCGGCCGCTTAGAGCGCCCTCTTGATGGGGGCGCCGCTCTGCCCGCTGCAAGAAAGTTAGTAGCCAGCGTCCGAAGCAGCTGACACTTATTTGAAGCACCTGTCCAGCCAGCACCAACGTTGCACCCTCCTTCCCCCGGTACCATAAAAATCTGCATTATTCTGCCTGCTGAAGGAGCGAAGTGCCGCCTCTGAGGCAGGTCAGGTCCGACCAGCATCCTGACATTGTGCGTGCGTCAATACATCCGCCGCAACTCCCTCCCCGAACAAACCCTCAGTGAGGTGATTACATAATGAGGAGGTTTGTTACAGTGTGTCACCCCAGTAGTAAGGGGATTACATGAGGATGAAGTTTGTTACAGTGTGTCACCCCAGTAGTAAGGAGATTATATGGGGAGGAGGTTTGTTACAGTGTGTTACCCCAGTAGTAAGGAGATTACATGAGGAGTGTGTTACCCCAGTAGTAAGGAGATTACATGAGGAGGAGGTTTGTTACAGTGTGTCACCCCAGTAGTAAGGAGATTATATGGGGAGGAGGTTTGTTACAGTGTATCACCCCAGTAGTAAGGAGATTACATGAGGAGGAGGTTTGTTACAGTGTGTCACCCCAGTAGTAAGGTGATTACATGAGGAGGAGGTTTGTTACAGTGTATCACCCCTGTAGTAAGGTGATTACGTGAGGAGAGGGTTTGTTACAGTGTGTCACCCCAGTAGTAAGGTGATTACATAATGAGGAGGTTTGTTACAGTGTGTCACCTCAGTAGTAAGGAGATTACATGAGGAGGAGGTTTGTTACAGTGTGTCACCCCAGTAGTAAGGTGATTACATAATAAGGAGGTTTGTTACAGTGTGTCACCTCATTAGTAAGGAGATTACATGAGGAGGGGTTTGTTACAGTGTGTCACCCCAGTAGTAAGGAGATTACATGAGGAGGAGATTTGTTACAGTGTGTCACCCCAGTAGTAAGGAGATTACATGAGGAGGAGGTTTGTTACAGTGTATCACCTCAGTAGTAAGGAGATTACATGAGGAGGAGGTTTGTTACAGTGTGTCATCCCAGTAGTAAGGAGATTACATGGGGAGGGAGGTTTGTTACAGTGTGTCACCCCAGTAGTACGGAGATTACATGAGGAGGAGGATTGTTACTGTGTGTCACCCCAGTATTCAGGAAGTTACATGAGGAGGAGGTTTGTTACAGTGTGTCACCCCATTAGTAAGGAGATTACAGGAGTAGGAGGATTGTTACAGTGTGTCACCCCAGTAGTAAGGAGATTACATGAGGAGGAGGTTTGTTACAGTGTGTCACCCCAGTAGTAAGGTGATTACATGAGGAAGAGGTTTGTTACAGTGTGTCACCCCAGTAGTAAGGAGATTACATGAGGAGGTTTGTTACAGTGTGTCACCCCAGTAGTAAGGTAGGGCTTGTCAAAGGGCGGAGCCAATGGGCGGGGTCAAGGGGGGCGGCAAAAATCCCTGCACCAGTCCTGCCCCTAATCCGTTAGGCTTCACCTCCACACACAGATTTGAACTCTAGGCCGTCTGACCCCCCAGTGCTTCATTTTGGAAACTCATTTCAGTGGGCGCTGCAGTAACCCAGCTCGGCCACCACATAATTTACAAAGCTGTCTGCTTCCGGCTATGTTCCCAATAAAGGCCATTCTGAGGGCTCTGACAAACAGCAGATCAGCAAAGTGCTGGGTATCAATCACGGTTGCAAACTTTTCTGGACAGTCCATAAAAATTCAGGACTTTTTTCCAATGTCTGTGATGTTTTGAAGTTGGATAAACCAGTACAGGTTATTGTGTGTAATATTCATAGATTTATTCCTCATAGTATAGGCCCCTAATGTGTTTATATCAGTATTCCGAACCATGTAATTGTAGAATTTTCTTCCTTTTTTTATTCCTTAGGGTTTTTCAGTGTGTCTGTAAAAAAAAAAAAAAAAAAAGGACAATTAAAAAAAAATTATAGACACCATTTTTTACAGACACACTGAAAAACCGACGTTTGGGCGACGTTGCAAAAATGTACTATAGAACGCTTCTTAGTATTATCTGCTGGTCCACTAACGCTCCCTCTGATAATATTAAAGGGGTATTCCGGGCAAAAACATTTTATCCCCTCTAAAGGCCTTATGCACAGATGCGCCTATTCTATATCCTTTTATAAGAGATTACATATATCTATATAGCAATGTTGTTAAAGGGGTATTCCAGGCAAAAACATTTTATCCCCTATTCAAAGGATAGGGGATAAGATGTCTGATTGCGGGGGTCCGGCCGCTGCTGAGACCCCCCCGCGATCTCCCTGTAGAACCTGCATTCTATGCGGGTGCTGAATCTCCAGTTTCGGAAACCTCCAGGTTTTGGGGACGTGACGTCACGCCACACCCCCTCCATTCATGTCTATGGGAGGGGGCGTGACGGCTGTCACGCCCCCTCCCATAGACATGAATTGAGGGGGCGTGGCGTGACATCATGTCCCCAGTCCCGGAAGCCTAGAGGTTTCCGAAACTGGAGATTGAGCACCCGCATAGAATGCAGGTGCTACAGGGAGATCGCGGGGGGGGGGGGGGGGGGGTCTCAGCAGTGGCCGGACCCCCGCGATCAGACATCTTATCCCCTATCCTTCGAATAGGGGATAAAATGTTTTTGCCCGGAATACCCCTTTAACAACATTGCTATATAGATATATGTAATCTCTTATGAAAGGATATAGAATAGGCGCATCTGTGCATAAGGCATTTAGACTCATGTTAACCTGTATTCTCCAAGGCTGCATCAGTAACAAGTACAGAAAAGTACCAATAGCATAAAATAGTATAACAATCCGAGCAATTGTTCCTTGTTCAGAGTGTGGGCGTTACATTTTATTTTTCATGTAAATCACACAATTGCCAGAAAGAAAAGTAGAAAATGTATGATAATGTGTGATGGGTCCTTACTTACCTTTCTTCTTGGTCTGACTTATCCCATGGTGAGTAGCGGGAGATGATCAGCTTAAAGGGGTTATCCAGGAAAAAACTTTTTATATATATATATATATATATATATATATATATATATATATATATATATATATCAACTGGCTCCAGAAAGTTAAACAGTTTTGTAAATTACTTCTATTAAAAAATCTTAATCCTTTCAGTACTTATGAGCTGATGAAGTTGAGTTGTTCTTTTCAGTTTAAATGCTCTCTAACTGTCCGGAGTAGAAGCAAATCCCCATAGCAAACCTCTTCTACTCCGTGCAGTTCCCGAGACAAGCAGAGATGTCAGCAGAGAGCACTGTGGTCAGACAGAAAAGAACAACTCAACTTCAGCAGCTGATAATTATTGGAAGGATTAAGATTTTTTAATAGAAGTAATTTACAAATCTGTTTAACTGTTCTGGAGCCAGTTGATATACAGTTGATGATTTTTTTTTGTAGCCCCAGGATTACTAGATTTGCTACAGTGGGAGAACAACAGGTTAGGGAACACTGTGTTAAAGGGGTACTCTGGTGGAAAATAAAAGTTTTTAAATTAACTCTTAAATTAAAGTTTAACATATTGGTTGAACAATCTTTAGGGTAAGTTCAGACGTGCAGATTTTCGCAGCGCATTTCACTGCGGATCCTCCACTGTAGGACCTCCTATATGCTGCCTTTATATGTGCCTGCTCAGAGCAGCAATACGCCACTACGAGCAGCAATACGCCACTACGAGCAGACACACTGAGATGTGCGAGTTGCCGTACGCATGCGCAGTATACCGTATTTTTCGCCCTATAGGACACACCGGCATATAAGACACACCCAATTTTAAAGGTGCAAAATCTAGAAAAAAAAAGATTCTGCACCCAACAGTGATCTTCAACTTGCGGACCTCCAGATGTTGCAAAACTACAACTCCCAGCATGCCCAGACAGCCGTTGGCTGTCCGGGCATGCTGGGAGTTGTAGTTTTGCAACATCTGGAGGTTCGCAGGTTGAAGACCACTGGATAGGAGGTAATACTCACGTATCCCTGCCGCTCCGGACAAGTCACCACTGCCCTGGATGTCGCTCCATCGCTGTCGCCGCATCACCGGGGTATCCCTGTCGCTCCGGACATCTTCTTCCCTGGGATCCACGCTCTCCGTCGCCGTCATCACTTCGCTACACACGCCGCTCCTATTGGATGACGGGACGGCGTGCGCCACGACGAGATGACGTCGAAGGAGAGCGCCGGCCATGCAGGGGATCCCGGCACGGAGCAGACACCGAGGAGGCAGGTAAGGTCCCTCCCGGTGTCCTGTAAGCTGTTCGGGACACCGCGGCGGTCCCGAACAGCCCGACTGAACAGCCGGGTTAGTGTCACTTTCACTTCAGACGTGGCGGTCAGCTTTGATCGCCGCGTCTGAAGGGTTAATACAGGGCATCACCACGTCCTGTATTAGCCGCGGGTCCCGGCCGTTGATGGCCGTATGGACCACCCTGATAGGTGTGTATTCGCCGTACAAGACGCACCCCCAGTTTTGGGGAAGAAAAAGTGCGTCTTACACGGCGAAAAATACGGCACATCGCGGCAACTCTCAGCCTTGCTCATTAAGCAGGGGAAGCGGCCACGATGTGTGCGAGTAGACCGCACATGCTCGGCGACTCGCACATTGCAGTGTGTCTGCTCGGAGTGGAGTATTGCCGCTCCGAGCAGGCACATTTAAGGACACCATACAGAGGTCCTTCAGCGGCGGATCTGCAGCATAAAATACGCTGTAAATCCGCTCGTGTGAACCTACCCTAAAAGTGTATAATTTTTTTCAAATCAACTGGTGCCATAAAGTTATACAGATTTGTAAATTACTTTTATAAAAAAAATCCTTCCAGTACTTAGCTGCTGTATGCTCCAGAGGAAGTTGTGTAGTTATTGCCAGTCTGACCACAGTGCTCTCTGCTGACACCTCTGTCCGTGTCAGGAACTGTCCAGAGCAGGAGAGGTTTGCTATGGAGATTTGCTCCTGGTCTGGACAGTTCCTGACACGGACAGAAGTGTCAGCAGAGAGCACTGTGGTCAGACTGGAAAGAACTACACAACTTCCTCTGGGGCATACAGCAGCTGATAAGTACTGGAAGGATTAAGATTTTTTTTATAGAAGTACTTTACAAATCTGTTTAACTTTCTGGCACCAGTTGATATGAAAAAATAAAAAATTCCCACCGGAGTACCCCTTTAAATCTTCATAATTAGGCAATTGCATTACTAATTGCGTAACACTTTATTCCAAGCCTGTCCACGAATACATATGGCGCACGGATTTATTCTATTTCGTATTAGAAAACATTGTGTTACAAATCCTTTAAAATTCAGCACAAAGGTTCCGACCTACCTGCGTATCTCACAAGATCTTAAATTGCAGCTTATATTCCTCCTTTAAACTCCGGCGCAGGGATTGAAATTGATTTAACGGAAGCAGAATGTTCCGGCGTTTGAAGTTCTGGGAAGCAGAATATTTAGCCAGGTGGAATCCATGCTTTGCTGCCTTTTCGAAAACCTCTTCAAGTGTATCGGGATTGCGTACGAGCGAGGGGGTGAATTATTTTGAGCATGTTCTCGAGAGTAAGTACTTTCCATATCATTGCCGTCATTTTTTATTTATTTTTTTCCCTCCGGTTCTTGATGCGTAAATAACTGCTCACAAGACGGAAGGGGCTGAAAATGAGAACGAGACGGGAACGCGGTACGACCCGAATCATTGGACGCGGGTATAGAAATTGTATTGTGTAAATTGTGTCCTGGACAGTTGTGATTTAGTTCCTCATTTAGATAGTATGGAAATGGCAGTGTTTCCCAACCAGTGTGCCTCCAGCTGTTGCAAAACTACAACTCCCAGCATGCCCAGACAGGGGGGGGGGTGCAATAAACAGCAATCTATATAAATTTCTGTTTATTGTTAAAAAATTAGCAATACACAATGTTGCTACTTAACTTCTTCATTGCTGAGCAGGAGACATACAATGTATATATATATATATATATATATATATATATATATATATATATATATATATATATATATATATATTGTGGCAGTGTGGCAAGGAAAGGGTGTATTTCCTTGACTCACCCTGCAGAAGCTCTCACCTGCTTCTTAAGTAATGAGGCAGGAGGGAAGGGAAGTGTATATGAGATGGAGACTCAGTGTAATGGGGGCTCTTCCTAGGAGACAGCATGTGGGCTGTAGGGAAGAGACAGAGCCTGCTGAGGAGTACACAGCCCGAGCTATGAGTGGCTCAAAGAGAGTGACATGAAGTGTGAGTAGAAGGTTGCAGGGGACATATGTTTAACCGGCTGAGGGAAGCTCAGCGGTTGTTAGTCAGGACAAGCTGATCTGTTTAGTCAGTGACCAGACGGTCTAGGATTTTGTTTTGTTCCTGCTTTTTGTTTATTTCTTACCCTGCAACCTGTCTAGTAAAGCTGTCAAGGTGCCAGATTTGCATTATAAGCGTTTGTTTGCTGGTTTATTGAGAAGAAACGCATCCTGTGGCGTGGTCCAGGACGATCCCAGAGCTAATCCCCAAGACGGATCGTCACATTTTGGTGGAGGATGCGGGCACGCCGTTGCTAAGGGCAACCAACAAGCGAGTTGGAGAGGAGCCGTTGCTAGGAGCAACCCCCTGCAAGATTGCAAGTCGGAGGAGCCCAGCAGAGGAGTTCAAGCACAGTTTGGTGTCTGTGGAGGAGCGTTGCTAGGGGCAACGGATCGAGAATTTTTTTCAAGAAAATGGGACAACCTCGAAAGGCCGTTGCTGGGAGCAACCGACGTGGGCCACAAGCTGTGGTCGCCAAGACGAAGCCGAGGTCCCGTGAGTTGTCGGTGGGCAGAATCCCACTGTGGGTGGACTTGGATTGTTGCCAGACTGTATCTCGGATTATGCCAGAAATAATTCCATTTGTGAAGTCCCGGTAAGACTGTTCAAATTACCTTTGATACACGTTTTGGGACAGTAAGCCATATGATGGAGGTATGTGCTGAACTTATAGTGGAAATTGTACTGGGCAGAGACTTTCCGTATTTCTGGCAGCTGTGGGATGCTGAGAGTGCACCTGAGAGTTCGCACACAAAGGTTCCGGAAGTAGTGAGGACTGGGGGGTCTCTACCGGACTGTGTGAATGGGGCTGTATATTGTGAACCCATGCAGGCTGATAATGTTTTTCTTGAAACACTTATGTTAATGTGTTCTGATGTAAAGAGTTCTATTCCCACCGCTCGCAGGACAAAAGAGAACCTGTGTGAGCTGGAAATGGAAGGGAAAAAGATGATGGTTTTGTTAAATCCAAAATGTGTAATAAGTCTGGTAAAGACCAGCTGCAGAAAGCCAGACCCCGCTTTAGTGTCTATACAGGCTGGTATTTGGGGTTATAAAACAGTTAATGTGTGTATTTCTACTCCCTATGGTACCATAAGTCACAAGGTTGCAATAGAGCCTACCTTAGAGTATGAAGTAGTGCTGGGGAAGGATTTTCCATTTTTTCAGCAGTTGTGGGAAGATAGTCAGGTGACTAGAGCAGGAACACCTGATAGGCTCACAACACTTGGTTTTCACCACATAGCAGGAGACAGTAACTCAGCAGAGGCTGAGGACGGGGAGTGTCAGCAGACCCTAGGTATATGTCAGGTGGGAGTGTGCCAGACCACTAGGGGAGCTGAAGAACAGTCCGCGAGTCAAGTTAAAGTGGTGACTGGAATAGAAGCTACGGAGATGGCTGAGGAAAAACCAAAACTCCGGAAGAGAGTACCAGTGGAGCTGGGGGCTGCACTTACGGTCACAGACAGAGTCCTAAGTGAAGGAGACTGTGACAAGACAAAAGAAAAGTCTGCCAAGAAGCCGAGAGAAAGTTCAGAGGAACTGATCAGGAATCTCCCTGACTTGCTGGTGCCAAGAGCCATTGAAGTTGTTGCTAGGGGCAGCAAACTCACCGCCAAGGGATTGCCGGTCTGACGGGAGTGTTTAGCGAGAGTCTCCAGAGTTGCCAACGTGGTGGGAGAGGAAGAGTGCCAGGTGTCAGTGGCACCTGTTGTGGATGATAATAATGAGGCACAAGTGGCCGCTACCCCGAAAAAGGGGGATACTTCATCTAGAGATGGAGAAGAGCTGGGTCGAGTGTCTGACAGAGGACCAGAGGATGTCTCAAGGTTTAACAGCGGGAGTGAGGAGACCGCTGTCAGTAAAAGGTCTCGGAAAAGACGAGCTGGCCTTGGGAAAAAACTGGAGCAGATCCAGAATCTGGAAGAAACCCTGCAGATGGCTTCTGTGATGTTGTTGGAGAAAGAAAAAGAGGTACATCGCTTGACAGAGGAGAGGGACAAATCACTTGCTGATTTCAAGAAAGAGCAAGAAGCGAGGCTTCAGCTGGAAAAAGTCATGGAGCATCACAGAAGTGAGTTTGTGGCTCTGCAGGATGAACTGTCCCGCTCCCAGGGTCTTGTGACCAGGAAGGAGAGTGAAGTGGAGAGTCTGGCCAAGCGGATGTCCTTCCAGGAAGAAGAAGTGAGTCTTCTACATGGTGCATATCAGGCTCTGCAGAGTGATCACAAGGCTAGCCTGGTGGCCATGGAAAAAATAGAAAAAGAGAAGAATGAAATGAAGATGGAAGCTGAAGCTCTTGCCAGCAATCTGGAGAGTGTCTCTAAAGCTAAGAGACAACTTGAGGAGGAAGTCAAGGTGAAGAATGCCCTTGCACATGCTCTTCAATCTGCTCGTCATGACAATGTCTTGCTCCGTGAGCAGTATGAGGAGGCCCTGGAACAAGTTGAGACTCTGAACCATGAAAACAAGAACTTGCAACAGGAGATCTCAGATTTATCTGAACAGATTGGTGAGAGTGGAAAATCTATCAATGAGTTAGTGAAGTCCAAGAAACAGTTGCTGGACAGTGAGAAGATGATCTCCACAAAGCTCAAGAGTGAGCAGCTAAAATATATAAAGCTGGAAGATGACATGAAGATCTTAAAAGAGAGCCTGGAAGCTCAGAATGAAACTCGCAGAAGGTCCCACGTAGCTGCCTTGATTTTGCTGGGAGCGAAACTCTACGAGCAAGTGGCTGTGCTGGCGGACAATGAACAATTGAGGAAACAATTGCTGTCTTCGGAAGATACTGTCAGGGACTTGACAGAGTTACTTGACAGTGAGAGGATGAAGTCCACTAAGCTCCAGTGTATGCTGCGAAAATGCCAGAAAAAGGAAGAGGACCAGGAAGTCCTAAAAAAGAGCAGAGACCAGGGTATGGCGGAATTGGCTAAAGAAAGGCTTCTGGGGCCAAAG